>NW_016107427.1:4901439-4925407 GCF_001604975.1 Cebus imitator | reverse complement strand
TTTTGAGACAGAGTCTTGCCCTGTCACCCAGGCTGGAGTACAGTGATGTGATCTGTAAACTCCGCCTCCCGGGTTCAAGCAATTCTTCAGCCTCAGCGTTCTGAGTAGCTGAAATTACAGGTGTGTGCCACCATGCCCAGCTAATTTCTGTATTTTTAGTAGAGATGGGTTCCGCCATGTTGGCCAGACTGGTCTTGAACTCCTGACCTCAGATGATCCACCCTTCTCTGCCTCCCCAAGTGCTGGGCTTACAGGTGTGAGCCCCTGCGCCCGGCATGAGCCTTTTCTTTCTTCTCTTTTCTTCTCGTTTCTTCTTTCTCATGTTGGACAGGTAACGTGCCCAGCAGCAACGTGTGAGGGAGGCACAGCCCGCCCAGGAGCACAAAGCCCCGCCGTCCTGTGGATGCGCCAGGGGATCTGTCCCAGCCTTCCCCTCCCCGCCTTCCTGCTCTCCACTCTGCAGTCCCCTCCCTGGAAGCTGGGGCATCCTTCCTCCTTTCTCTTCTCCTTCCACCCCACCACAGTCCTGGCTTCTGAGAGAGGGAAGCTCTAAAATCCCTTAGGCCAGCGCAGGACGAGCCATATGATTCAAGAGGACTCAGTGCCACACGAACATGTGGGTCCCTTGTTCAAAAAGCATCAAGACTTTGCAGACGGCGACAGCCTCACATTGAGCCCCGTGTCCTGGGCCGCGTCCCAGCCCAGGAGGCTGACTCAGGCCAGGGACTGTCCCTGGAGGAACAGGGAAGAGAGGGTCTCAGCTGCCTTGGGGACTGGGGTGTCCCGAATGAGTGAGGACAAGCTGTGCCCGCCAGTTCAGGGCAGGCCCCGCATAAGGGTCCCAGGAGTGGAGACAGCAGCAGGATCTGGACGGGGTCTGGACGTTATTTTCCTCAATGTACAAATGAGCAATGTGAGGCCAAGAATAAACTTAAGTTGGTGCAAAAGGAATTGCGGTTTTTGCCATTATTTCTAAGCCAAAAACCACAATTACTTTTGCATCAACCTAATAAAAGTCACAGCCATCACGGGTTGACAGCCAGGCCTTGCGTTTTCTTTCTAACCCACCATGACCCTGTGGAGGCTGCTCTCACCACCCCATTTTACAGATGAGGAAGCAGAGCTGCTGCGAGCTCCCACTTCCACAAAGAGACAGAGCTGGGTTAGAACCCGGCTCAAGGCTGACTCTGAAGCTGCTGGTGCCACCTCCCACTGCGGTGACCTACCAGACCCCCCGGGACTCCGATTCGCAAGCGCTTCCCCTCTTCAGCCCAGCCCCTTCCCCAAGCTACAAGCAGGCTGGGCTGCCCACTCAAGGCCTGCAGGAAAAGGCGGGAGGTGCCAGGCTCCACTCAGCAGTGAGGATGGGATGGACCTGTGTGCAGGAGCCCCTGTACAGTGGGTGGGGGCCAGCCTCAGGCCCGGCAGGCCGTGGGTGAGCAGGGCAGGCTGCTCTTGCAAAAAGTGCCCTGTGACCTGAGCCTGTGGACGTCAGAGAGCCCAGGGGAGCCGAGCCTCCAGGCGCACATACCTGGCAAGGGTTAAAAGCAGGCTGGCCCGGATCCGAAGCGTGTTGAAGCCTGACCTGAGATACCGAAGACACCAGGGGCCCCGGGCATTGTTCTCGGGATGTTTTGGGTCTGGATCTCTCACTGTCTCAAGTTAAGGAAGTGCGGGGCTCTGCATTCCTGAGGTTTCATAGCTATTTCCTGGGAGGATGTTCACTCTCCTTTCCCTGGGGAACACGGCTGGGTTGTGTATTCCCCATGTGCTGAGGGGCGAGGCGGGCGCTGGCTCTCTTCCTGTGTGCAGGTGTCCTCCCCACTGTCGTGGGCTGAATGGTGGCCCCCAAAAAGACATGTCCAAGTCCTGAGCCCCGCCACCTGTGGAGGTGACCTTATTTGGGAATAGGGCCTTTGCAGATGAAGTCATGGTAAGGCGAGTTCTGACCTGAGTAGGGTGGGCGCTAAATCCAAAGAGTCCGGAGAAGCCGCAGACATGGAGACAGAAGAAAGGCAAGTGACGGTGGCGGCAGAGACTGGAGCCAGGCAGCCCAAGGGCCAAGGAGCCCTAGGAATAATGCCGGCAGCACCAGCAGCTGGGAGAGGCATCCTCCCTTGGAGTTCCCAGGAGAGAGCAGCGGCTGCTCACACCTTGGCCTCAGATTTTGGCCTCCAGAGCCGTGTGGCAGTGACACTTGTAAAGTCCACTGTCCACAGCACAGCAGCCCTAGAATGCGAGTGCCCCTGTCTCCACCATCTTTACAGGTGCTTGCCCCATCCTCACGTCCCGGTGACGTCCAGTGACAGGTTGGAAGCTTCGTGGGCCATGGTGGTGACAAGCCCCCTCCAGTGAGGCTCAGGCCCCAGAGCATGTAGAGGATTCTCATGGCGTCTACAGGCTACATGGGCTCGGGACACGCGGGCGTCACATTCCCATAAATGTCCTGAATTCCTGAGCAGGTGCAGTATAACAGGGACCACGGTGACCTGGCTGTTGACCTTAAGCTTGAGGCAAGAGGGCAGAGGTTAAAAAGCAAGAGACGTGAGAGAAGGAGAGGAGAAGCTGCTGGGAGTGGAAGTTGCATGCATCTGCCTCGAGGCAGGGATGCCCCGGAAAGGCCCGCGGGGGGAGCCAGGAGAGTGGAGAAGCCAACCCTGATGGGATGGGCAGCGTGGCTGGTGGAACGGCCACGAGTAACATCCAAGCAGTGGGGTGGGGACAGAGGCAGGGGCCATGTGCTCTGCCACCCAGGAGAGAATCACGCTCAACTCTGCTCCAATCCTCCCATGTCCCTCCAGGGCGCTGTGTATCCCCTCCCAAACCTAATGGGGTGTCCCCAGGACCCTCTTCCGTGGCCTGCTGGACATTTCCACAGGGGCACCTAGGCATCATCTCAAACTCCACAACTGCGGGCGAGTGCGGTGGCTCACCCCTGTAAGCCCAGCACTTTGGGAGGCTGAGACGGGTAGATCACAAGGTCAGGTGTTCGAGACCACCCTGGCCAACATGGTGAGACTCAGTCTCTACTAAAAATACAATAATTAGTCAGGCATGGTGGTGCCTGCCTGTAATCCCAGCTACTCAGGAGGCTGAGGCAGAAGAATTACTAGAACCTGGGACGCAGAGGTTGCAGCAAGCTGAGATTGTGTGACTGTGCTCCAGCCTGGGTGACAGAGCAAGGCTCCATCAAAAACAAAAACAAAACAAAAAAGCCTCCGGAAGGGCCAGGCCGCTCCCCGAACTCTCTCCCACTGTGCGTGGTGGCAAGGTCCCCTGCCTGGTCTGCCCTTGTCCTGGGCCATCGCCAGGGTAGAATGGGGAGGGCTTCTCCTCCAGAGCTCTGACGCGCCCCACACCAGCTGGGCCTTCCTCCTCCTGGCCACAGGCCTCCTCCTGCCCACTCACTCCTACCCAGCCCTGACTGTGGCTGCAGAATAAAGCCCACTTCCAGTCCAGAACTCCCGGCCCTGCCATCCACAGCTCCCTCGTGCCTTCAGGATACATCCGACCTCACTTGGCCTTTACCCCCACCTCCTGTTCCTCTCCCAGGGGAGTGTCGTCCAGCCGGAGCAATACCAGCCTGAAAATCCTTGCCACCCACCCCTTAGCCTACTCTCCACTCTGGTTATATGCCACCTCCTCCAGGAAGCCTTCCAGGAAGCCCATGTTGAGGAAGGCACAGTCCTGCTAGCATTTCCCACACTGTTGGGGTCATTACCTTTTCTGCATCTGTGTTCACTGCTGGAGGACGGGCTTCCTGTAGGCAAGGGCTGTGTTTATACACTGCAAAAAGAACATAGAAATCAGGACCCCAAACTCACTATGCCAAAGTTAAGTTAAAAGTAAAGCTTCAGCAGTGAGTCACTCAATAACTGCCTTCCTTTTGTTCCCAGACAGCTGTAATTTCACATGCTTTACTTTATCGGCTGCAAAATGTAGATTTACTGGGTGTGAGGTGAATGCACGATTGACTTTTCCTCCACTCCTTTCTTTTCACATGTAAAATGTAGATTCACTGAATTCAGTGGCTCATGCCTGTAATCCCAGAAAGACTCACAAGAGAATGACTGCTGCCCCACTGCCTAACCCCTCCTTTCTTTCTTCCCCTCCTGCTTGCTCTTTTCTCTTTATTTTTTTATTTTATTTTTTTTTAAGATGGAGTTTGGCTCTGTCACCCAGGCTGGAGTGCAGTGGCATGATCTCAGCTCACTGCAACCTCCACCTCCTGGAATGAAGCAATTCTCTGGCCTCAGCTTCCTAAGTAGCTGGGATTACAGGCACACACCACCATGCCTGGCTAATTTTTGTATTTTTAGTAGAGATGAGGTTCACCATGTTGGCCAGGCTGGTCTCGAACTCCTGACCTCCAGTGATCCACCCATCTCGGCCTTCCAAAGTGCTGGGATTCTTTCCTCTTTAAATACTGAAGTTCCCCAAACTCTCTTTGGAAAAAGCACAGGTCACAGATCCTGCTGGGACTTGTGTTTCTTTGTCCCAGACAGGTCCAAACCCTTGAAAAACCCTCCTCTATTAAGTGGACATCTGCCCTGGTGACTTTCTGGCATAAGCTGTAAAACACATCTGAGCTCCTGCGGGCCTGGTTCCCGGAGAGGCACAGCAAGAGCTGAATGAACCAACAGAGGAGTCAGCCAGGAAGTGATGCACAGGGGCGAGGGGCTTCACGACTTCCTCACTCCCTGCCCTTCCTCCCCAGGCAGGGTCCTCGCCTGGACCACATAGCGTTTACTTCCAGTTAGTGCAGGAGGGTCAGATGGCATCACAGAAACGCTTGTGCTCTGATTCTGAAACAGAGGCTGGAGGGAAGGAGACGAGAACCAAAAGACTGAATGAGAGGTGCACTGTGGGAAGGCAAGTGGCTGGCGGGGATGGGCACAGGTGGGCCAGGAGCTGAGCAGGGGGCAGGGATTCGGGGCACTGCGTGGGTTCTTCCATGCAGTCTGGGTAGGGCCCAGGGCTGCCTGGGAACACCCCCACCTTCAGCCCTACAGACCGTTGTCCCTGCCCGCTGCTCTCAACTGCCCACTGTGGTTGGCTGTCAGGGAGCAGCACCCAGTGCGGGGATTGCAAACACCTGTGAAGAATCCAAACTCCCACCAGCAGCTTCTTAGGCTCTGGAGGTGTAACCCAGTGAGAAAGTCCCCACTTTCTGGGAAATTGGCTTCACCTGCCTCCAGGGCACGCTGGTAAGTGGTAGCTGTTTCCAGAACCTCACAGTGGCAGTCGCTACTGGCTTCTCTCTCCAGAGACCGGATCACCACCCCTCTCTGAGCCAGACACCCCTGAGCCAGAGGTGCCCAGTGCCATCCCTCCCATCAGCTACCACGCTGTAGAAACTTGTGGCTAACACAAAGGGTCTTTCTCCTTTTTCTTTATCTTTTCTAAAAATGTGTGTGTGTGTGTGTGTGTGTGTGTGTGTGTGTGTGTGTGTGTCTGTGTGTGTGTGTATATGTATGTGTGTATATGTGTGTGTATGTGTCTGTGTGTGCGTGTGTGTGTATGTGTGTGTGTATGTCTGTGTGTGCGTGTGTGTGTACATCTATCTATGTACGTACAGTTACAGGCTGAACTGTGACCCCTGAAAATTATAAATAGTTGGATTTCTAGCCCCTGGTACCTCAGAATGTGACCTTATTTGTAATTATGGTCATTGCAGATGTAATTAGTTAAGATCAGTTCATACTGAAGTGGGCTGAGCCCCTCATCCAATGTGACCGATGTCCATATGAAAAGAGGAAATGTAGACACAGAGACAGGCACACATGGAGAAGATGGCTATGGGAAGATGAAGGCAGAGATGGAACGAGGCTTCTACAAGCCAAGGAACACCAAGGGTTGCCTGCAACACCAGAAACCGGGAGAGGGGCCCAGAACAGATTCTCCAGAAGGAACCAGATCTGTTGACACCTTGATCTCAGGTTTCCAGCCTCCAAACCATGAGACCATGAATCTCTGTTGTTTAAGCCACGCAGTTGGAGGTATTCTGGGACAGGATAAAGATGTGATATCTGGAATTGCTACAGCCTCTTTGTCACTGGGAGGGAAGTTCTTCTCGGGCAGAGCAGAGAGAGCAAAGGCAGCCTAGTCCTCAGTGGCCTGCTGACGCTGTGCAGCAAACCAACCCATGCCAGACTTTCCAGGAATGAGAGCCAAGGAATCCTCATTTGAAAACCAGGTCGAGCTAATACTTGTGTCATACAGAGTCCCAGCAGATGCAGCTTCTGGAAGCTGCCCCAAGAGAATTGCCTTTCTGTTTTGATGGAGTTTAGCTCTTGTCACCCAGGCTGGAGTGCAATGCTACAATCTTGGCTAGCTGCAACCTCCACCTCCTGGGTTCAAATGATTCTCCTGCCTCAGCCTCCCTAGTAGCAGGCGCCCACCACTACGCCTGGCTAATTTTTGTATTTTTAGTAGAGATGGGGTTCCACCATGTTGGCCAGGCAGGTCTCGAACTCCTGACCTTAGGTGATCCGCCTGCCTTGGCCTCCCAAAGTGTTGGGATGACAGGCGTGAGGCACCGTGCCTGGCTGAGAATTGTTTCTTAAACAGCCTACAGGGATGGAAGAGGGGGCTCATGCCTGTAATCCCAGCACTTTGGGAGGCCAAGGCAGGCAGATCACTTTCGGTTAGTAGTTCGAGACCAGCCTGGCCAACATGGTGAAATCCCATGTCTACTAAAAATACAAAAATTAACCGGATGTGGTGGCGCACACCTGTAATCCCAGCTACTTGGGAGGCTGAGGCAGGAGAATCGCTTGAACCTGGGAGGTAGCAGTTAGCCCAGATCGTGCCACTGCACTCCAGTCTAGGTGACAGAGCAAGACTCTATCTCAAAAAATAAATAAACAAATACAAATAAAGTGAAATAAAAAAGCCTGCTGGCTCTTCCTGTTCCCAGGAGCCCTTCCCTTCTGCCCTGCCGCTACTGTACTTGCTGCCAACATCCTGTGGAACGTGATGACATCAGCAAAAGAAGTGAGCGTGGGCACCCCCACCCCAGCATCTGCTCACCAGGCCTGCAGCACACCCAGGTCCTCATCCTCCCGGCAGACTGGGATGGGTTGTGGAGGGGCCATGGGTCCAGCAGGGCTGAAGAGAGGCCATGGCAAGTACCTTTGCTCTTCCAGGACACAGGAAAACAGGCTAGAATAGGCCTGTGTAAGGGACCCTTATGGCAAACAGCAAAATTTACAAAGGTAGGGCAGTCCTGCCTGTCCTATTTTGCCTTTTCTCAAACACAAGGATTCCCCAGTGCCATGGTGTTCCCCTAAATTTTGTGTCCACCCAGAACCTCGTAATGTGATCTTATTTGGAAATGGGGCCTGTGCAGATACAGTTGTTTAAAGTCCTGGAGATGAGATCATCCTGGAATATCCACATGGGCCTTGAATCCAAAGACTGGTGTTCTCATAAGAAGAGAGGACAGAGACAGACAGAAGGCCACGTGAGGCGGGAGGTGGAGACGGGAAGGCTGCAGCCACACACCAAAAATGCCGTGGACTGCCAGCCACCAGCAGCAGCTGGGAGAAGGCTGGGGTGGCCTCTCCCTTGGAGCTTTGAGAAGGCGCCAACCCTGCCAATACCTTGATTTTAGGATTTTGGTCTCTAGAATAATGAGACGCTACTTTTATATTGTTTGAAGCCATAACGTTTGTGACACTCTGCCACGGCAGCACTCGGAGACTAACACACGTGAGCATCTGTCTGACAGGAGGTCTCAGTCAACCCCCACTTTTAAAGCCCTGTGGTCATAGGGTGTCAGAGGAGCAGTGTGTCAGAGACCTGCTAGTCCAGAGTCCCCGTCCTGTGTTCCATGACACCCAATGTCCCTTGAGGGGAAGAGGTGCCCCGAGAGAAAACATTCTGGGCTCGATGTGGTGGGACCACCTCGTATCACCCTACAGCTCTCTGCTGTAGGGAAGTTCACACAAGCACATCGCAGGATCTGCGACGTCCTCGAGGAGGTGAAAAGCTCCAAGCCAACAGTAGGGACTTTTCTTTAATGCCCACTAATGTATCAAAGAAAAAGAGCATTGGAACACATCTGGGGAGTACCGAGCGTGTCCGTCCGTCCTCACGCTGCTCTAAAAAAATACCTGGTCACCCATTGTGGAAGACAGTGTGGCAGTTCCTCAAGGATCTAGAAATAGAAATTCCATTTGACCCAGTAATACCATTACGGGGTATATACCCAAAGGATTATGAATCTTTCCATTATAAGGACACATGCACACGAATGTTCATATGCACATGAATGCAGCACAGTTTACAATAGCAAAGACCTGGAACCAACCCAAATGCCCATTGATGATAGACTGGACAGGGAAACTATGGCACATATACACCATGGAATACTATGCAGCCATAAAAAATGATGAGTTCATGTCCTTTGTAGGGACATGGATGAACCTGGAAACCATCATTCTCAGCAAACTGACACAAGAACAGAAAATCAAACACCGCATGTTCTCACTCACAGGCAGGTGTTGAACAATGAGAACACGTAGACACAGGAAGGGGAGCACCACACACTGGGGTCTGTGGCGGGGGGGACTAGGAGAGGGACAGCAGGGGGTGGGGAGTTAGGGAGGGATAACATGGGAGAAATGCCAGATATAGGTGACGGGGAGGAAGGCAGCAAATCACACTGTACCTATGCAACAATCCTGCATGTTCTTCACATGTACCCCAATACCTAAAATGCAATTTAAAAAAAAAAAATATATATATATATATATACACACACACACACACACACACACACACACACACACACATATATATTTTAAAACCTGAGACTGGGTAATTTCTCAAGAAAAGAGGCTTCATTGGCTCACGGCCCCACAGGCTGTACAGGAAGCATATGGCAGTCTCTGCACGCTTCTGGGGAGGCCTAAGGAAACTGACAATCACAGCAGAAGGCAAAGGGAAACCCACGCTTCCCGCGGCGGGCAGGAGGAAGAGAGAGCAGAGGCAGGTGCCGCAGGCTTTTGAACAACCAGGTCTCAGGAGAACCCTGTCATGAGAACAGCACTTGGGGACGGTGCTAAACCATCCATGAGAAAGCGCCCCTCAATCCCGTCACCTCCCACCAGGCCTCACCTCCAAAGCTGGGATCACGATTCAACATGAGATTTGGGCAGGACACGGACCCAAACCGTATCACTGAGCTGGTCCGACGTGCTCAATTACTGCGTGTTGAAACCAGCCAGGTCCCCACCTTATTGAACCCAGAATGTTTTCACCCTAAGTCCCACAGTGGGTTCTAGAACTCTGGTTTCTCGATGCTGGTCCACACTGTAATATACTGGGAAAGGAGGGAACACTGGAATGAATATCCAGAAGATCTGAGCTAAAGTCACTTATTTCTTTTTTCAGCAAAAGGTGAGCTTCATGCAAAGGTCTATGTTGGAAACGGATGCCTGGTGCCACAAAAAAAAATTAGCACTGAGACAAAGGATCTCCCAGCAAAGCAGTTTTTACTTTTTTACTTCCTGCAGTGCAGGAAGGGCACCCTTGCTAGCCATCTTGCTATGAGAGCACAACCAACGAAGGAAAGCAAACATATTTATTTCTTACGCATTTGGGGTTGTTCTTACTGCTATGTCTGATCTCCACTGGCTGGAGCCAGACCTCACAACCTAAACTAAAACCTGATTGGCTAATAAGTTAAAATTTTTCTAAACAGGGAAGGGGCCTACTCTGTGAGCTGGAATATGCCTGTGAGCACTTCCGGCAGACAGGTCTTGTTAAAGTACAAGGACATAAAATATACTATCCCTGTAAGCATGGCATGTTCGACAGCTACATGGGATAGGGCTTAACAAACAGTTATTATTTATTCTTCAAAAAGAAAGGAAACTTTGAAGAGGAACTTTTTTACTTCCCACAGTATAGGATTTAGATACAGGGAGAGGATATGATGGTCAATGTCATGGCCATTTCTATCCAGAACTATTTTTCCGGGCACCTGTTATACCTTGGTGGAGTGGCTGATTTTCTAGGCCGGGAAGAGAAAACGTGGCCCCGCCAGGCCCAGAGCATGGCTGTGTTGCCAGATCCTGGGTCACGAGCCTCTTGTGGCACCCCGTATTTGAGACGTGGCTGGACACGTGCCATCAGTGTGAAATGCACACGGGCTTCCAAAGGCTTTCCACACGGGCAAAACAAAGGCTGTCAAATGTCTCATTAATAGTTTCTATATTGTCACATGTTGGGATTATGGTATTTTGGATGTATGTGGTTAAATAAAATACATCATTCAAGTTAATTTTACTCATTTCTTTTTATCTTTTTTTTTTTTTTTTTTTTTTGATTTGTTTTTTTTCTGTCTGGAGTGTAGTGATGTGTTCTCAGTTCAGTGCAACAACCTCCGCCTCCCGGGTTCAAGCAGTTCTCCCACCTCTGCCTTCCAAGTGGCTGGGATTACAGGCACACACCACCGCGCCTGGCTAATTTTTGTATTTTTAGTCAAGACGAGGTTTCACCACGTTGTCCAGCCTGGTCTCAAACTCCTGACCTCAAGTGATCTGCCAGCCTCAGCCTCCCAAAGTGCTGGGATTACAGACATGAGTCACCACGCCTGGCCTCTTTTGACTTTTTTAAAGGTGGCTGCTGGGAGTGCAGCCCTGCCTCCATGGCTGCTGTCCATAGCCCCGTCATCTTTTTGTCAGGAGTGCTGTACAGGCTGGACACGGTAGGAAGGTGGGGACTCAGCTTGGCACCCTCCAAGGACCCCACACAGAAGGACGATCTCACCTTGCCCAGCCTGGAAGACTTAAGGTGCACATTCCCAAGATACTTCTTCATGGTGCTCACGTTTGAGTATGACGCCTGGAACGGGGCCTCTCTAAGAAAGGCAGTTAATTAATGTACCTTCAGTTAAGATGGCCTGGAAGGATGGGGGCAGGCAAGAAACACAATCCGCTTCCTGTTCTCTATTCACTCAGACACAGCATGTGAAACAGGTGCGGGCCATGTCAGGTGCAGCACATCGCAGGGTCTAACGGGATAAGAGTTTTGTGCAGGACAGCGTTGATGGCTCACAGAAGCTTTGTGGTGACAACCTTGGGGGAACAAATCTCATTAATCTTCCCACCTCCTCCAACTGGTAGAAGCAGGTCTGTGTGCTGCACTTGGTGTGTGGAAGGCTGTCAAGCCATTGAAGGAGATGTCTGGCTTCAGGCTGCTGAGGCCCCTGGCTGGCCCCGTGCAGCATGGACCGTGTAGTAAGGGGTCCCCAAATGCCTGCTGACGGGAGGCAGCTTGTCAGCTGTCTCATAGGCTAAAACAAGCTCTGCTTATAGCCTGTGCAACCTCACTTGCTGCCTGAAAAGCCTGGGAATAAATTGAAGAGCCTCCTGTGATTGCAAGCCAACCTTCTTTAATGAAGTAAGACCTTCCCTTAAGCTGTTAAAATTTACGCGCACAGCCCTGTCCAGCCAACGCCAGCTGCTAGGACGCCGGGCAATCAGAACAGAAAGGGGACACGTAGCACTTTCAGCCAGCAGGGGGCAGCATGGCACCCGTCTATGAGCCCTGTGGACCGTGGTGCTCCTCCGTCCCCCGAGAAACGGACCAGCCCCGCAGCCACGGTTGTGCGTTGAGAAAATCTGGGTGGCGCTTGAGGAGTTTGATTGCTACTTTCTTAGAGGCGATTGTCAATGGTGGGAGGAACACAAGGACTGAAGGTGATTTAAATCCTATTTTCTAAAAAGGATTGATTCCCTGTTTCGCGGTCCAAATTACAGGAACGCGCAGAGAACCGCTCATGGGAGGGTGTTAGCAGTATTTGTGCAATATAGGGGGTCATTAGAAAGCACAGAAGGAGAGAAAACGGCGGACGGAGTAAGGCAGGAGCAATCAGAAAAAATGAGGATGGGGCTCAGGAGCTAAGGTGCATGCAATCAATTATCAATTATCCAGCAGTAAGTGTCGTCGACGAGCCTCTTCCAGGAGCAAGGTCATAAGTGTGATTCCAGGTCGTGAGAGCTGGTCTGCCTGTCAGCTCTGCCCTGGTGGATGTCCGCTGGGACGCCTCAGAAACTTCTCTGAGCTCTGTCTACTTTTGTTTCTATTTTCCTAATTACCTTGTTTAGTGAATATTGCAAAGGCGTGACCTACAAGACTGTGTCTCCCCTCCTCTCCGAGGGCATCTGTCTCTGCAGGCTCTGTGGGCAGCCAAGCCTCAGCTGGCCGCTGCGGACAGCCCACCTCCCATACAGGACATTCCTGAGCAAAACCATGCAACCACTGAAGCCCAGGCCAGATCCAGAGAGTTTTTTAAAAAGAGAAGCCTCAGAATTCCCACTCACCTCTCAGATACGCTCCGGCAGCTTCATCCCTTCCTTTTCTCTCGGTGTCTCCGTCTGAGCAGCCCCGGTGCTGATGCTGAAGCGGAGGAACGGCCTCCGGAGGGTGCTCGAAGGATTTTCTCCTGCTGAGGGATTCCACCTGTGCCTTCAGGGAGTTAAATGTATAAGACAGTGCGTTTTATTGCACTGCGTTTTATATCACCTTAATTTTTCAATCACATCTAGTTTTATAAAAGGGAGGAAATCCAACCAGGCACGTGCCTCATGGCAGGAGCACTGCCGGGTAGTCAAAGACGGCCGAGCTCCTGTTACTGTCGGCCTCAGCTGAAGACGCTTCATTCGGTAGCGGCGCGGCTGCGTCCTGTGCTGAGGGGGTTGGGAGCCCCCGTGTAAGGCGGAAGCTTGCGGTGGCCACAGGCAAGAGGGAGGCCCTCCGCACAGCACATTCTCTCCAGCTTTGGCAACAAGTGCCAGCCCCTCCAGACTGTGGGGTGCAGCCCAGCAGATGGGGCTCCGTCGCACGCGTTCCACAGGGCAGCCAGAGCCCTGCCACACGCACATGATGCGTGGCTGGTCTGGGTCTCTGCGCTGGGAAGATGCACCCACGACCACTCCCATCATCGGGAAGGGAAGGGCCTCTCTGTGACTCCTGTTTGCTGGAAACCCGCATATCCTAAGTGCAAGACAAACACCCGGGCTCAGCACCGAAGCTTCCAGAGGAGGGAGCTCTCTCCCCTGTCTTGACTGATGTAGCCATACCTGCCATGTCTGCCTAAGAAGGAGGCCATGAAAACCCCTGCGGACATCCAGAATCACAGATCCTGAAGACAAGGCAGCATCCCTTCTCCGGGAATAAGGGGGGTGGGCGGTAGAACTCTCGACACCCACCTCTCATCCCATTTAAACACACGCTTAGTATCCTTGGGTATTCCTGAAAGCGACGTGAACTGCTCCCTTTGTCTGGGGCATTGCAACAACAAAAGAGGCATTTTATTTTCTTAGCAAAACTGGCCCCTGCTAAATGCCTTGAGTTCCGTTGCTCAAATCCCTGCCTTCCTGTAGTGCCGAAGGGCGCTGAGTGTGAGCAAAGCAAGGATTGGAGGTTGAGCTGTCTAGGGGTGGGGATATTTGGGGAACAATTGGGTGGCAGGAACGGACAGCGTCACTCAGAACTGACGGCAGGGGGCGCTGCGGCCTTACAGCCCATCCAGAGAGCCCTCCTCTGACCCTGACAGTGCCCACAGCCCCTGGTATCCAACCGGGGCTGGGCCTCATCCTGGGGCACAGCTTCTGCGTAGTTTGGTTCAGAATGTGTCCTTGTAAGAAAGGCAGCACCTCCCAGATTCCTTTCCTGCCCTCTGCCAGGAAGTCTTACTGCCAAAACACACAGGAATGTGTGTCTGCCTCCAGCGACTTTGGCTGCAGGGGCTGGACCCGGCTTTGATGCTGCAGCAGCTGAGGGCACCCTGGAGCACAGTGTGGGAAACTGGCTCCTTGGGCCTGGGAACAAGCCCAGGCAACTGGGCTCAGCCTCGCTCTGCCTGGCTGCCTCCGCTGCGGAGCATGTGAACGGGAGGCCAGGACGGCCAGAGGCCCCAGGAAGCTCAGATCTCATGGGAGGAGGTGGCAGTTTCAACTCCTGGCTGTGGATGCTCTGGGCAATTTCATGCATTTCCATGAGTTCAGAGAATGGAAGTTCCCCTGGCCCCTCTCTATGATTCCTTGTAAATCAGTTCACACCTACTGTTCATTCATTCATTCATTCATTCATCCATTCCACAGGCATGCCTTGTGGACTCCCTGCTCTGTCCAGGCACAGGGCTAGATTCTCCATGGAGACCAGACCAGCCTTAGCCTCTGCACTGATGAACTCAATCCAGAAGACACACGGAAAGATAAGCCATGGTGTGACAGACGGATGACAGAGCCTGCGTGGAGACGTGGGCACCCCAGTTTGCTACGTGGAGACCATCGGGTGCAAGCCTCCCTGGTGTCTGCCGCCAGGCGCATGCTAAGATGGCCTGATTACATTGGGGAAAGTTCGAATGGGCCATTGAAATGTGTGGTGTGATTGTCGCCATGGATTTTACTGTCTGGTGGCCTGTTCTATGCTGGACAGGTTGACGTCTGTGCTGGGCACAGCACGGTGGGAGACAGGCAGGTGGGATTGATGCCTGTGACCCAGGAAACGGGGACCAGAGAGGGGCAGTGGGAGGAGGGAGGCCTGAAACTGGAGAAGGAACGGCGCCTTTTCCGGGACAGCAGAGGACAGTGGAGATGAGACCCTGAGTGGGGAAGAGCTCGGCTCCTTCCAGTCCCCCAGGGACCCTGATTGGGATGGAGGGGCCACCAGGCCTGTAACCTCCCAGCGCCATAATAGCCCTGGGTAGAGTTTGGTTTTTATTCTAGGAAACGTGGGGGCTCCAAACGTCCTGGATGCCACCTCTTTCCCAGGTGGCAGGCAGAGTGAAGACACTGCCACCCCACCAAGATGCCCCTACCTTAGCCCTTATATCGCATGGCAGAGGGGAGCTGGGTTGCAGGTGGAACTGGACTGGTGAACAGTGCCCTTACCTAAGGAGGAGATCCCAGTTACCCCACAGGCCCAGAGTCCTCGCGGGGTCCTTCAAGGGGACCTAGAGGCCGGAAGTGTGGCAGTGAGGACCTGATCCAACGTCACTGGCTTTGAAGAGGGAGGAAGGGCCCACGGGTCTAGAAATGAGGGCAGCCCCTGGAAACTGGAAAAGGTGAGGAGCAGATTCTCCCCTGCGGCCTCCGGGAGGAGCCGGGCCTAGTCTTAGTGCATCACAGACTCCCAACCTTCAGCAATGCGTGAAATACGCTGTTCAGGCTGCTGAGTTTGTGGTCATCTGTAGGACGCCGATATACCCTGGCACTGATTCCTTCTCCTCGTCTGCACTGTAGCACAGAGCCATGACATGAACACATGCACCTATGAACAGCTGCATTCCGACAGCCCTCAGGCCTTGCGTGTGATGGTGGAGTGACAAGAGTGCAAGACCCAGCGCGGTCTGAGCAGCCTCCTCCCCTCCTCTCAGCGCAGAGTGAGTGAGGGGGATGCTGGTGGCGTCTTCGGCCAGGCTCGGGGCCACAGTGGGGGGTGGGTTTTGGGGTGAGGCAGTTCTGACTCTGGGTCCTAGCTGTCTGCTCACCAGCTGTGTCTCTCGGGCCACGGCCTCGCCTTCCCTCAGTTTCCTCCTTGGCCAAATGGAGATAAGAATCCCAGATTCAGGGTTGTCACGGTGATTACAGAGGATGTGTGTAGAGCATCTCGTAGGGTCTGGCTTTTCATAGGAGCTCAAGACATGAGAGCTACTGCCGGAGTTTCCACACTCATTTACTTTAAATATTAACAGAATGCTGGTCATCTGCCCTGAAAGGACTTGAATCAGTGTACATAGATCAGGACAATCAAAGTTATAAAGTGAGAAAAGAAGCAGCTCACAGAGACAGGCGCCAGGTATCTGCAATGGGCTCTTGACTGCAGGTGAAAGCCGCACTTAGCTTGCGCCTCCCAGGAATCGGAAACAAAGGCCAGGTGCTGGGGCTCCTCACCCACAGGAGGATGCCTGCTAGTTCTTCTGCGGGGCTCCCTTCCTCCTGCAGAGAAGCTCTGAAAAGCACTGAAGATGTCTGTGTGTGTGCATGTATACGTTTTGAGTAGGTAACACATTTATGTGGCTTAAATATATACACAAATACGTATACATATAAAATGCACGTACAGTATATATCACTACATATTATATACAGAGAAGACCCCTTCAGCTCTCTTCCCTGCTCATCACCACCCCTCTCCCTCCTTACTTGATCATTTTGTTAGTGTCTTTCTAACAAGTGTGACACTGGGAAGGTGGATGTGACCACCGAGACGGCAACTAGGTGACTAGTTAGTGTCTTCTGTATCCTTCCAGGGTTTCTTTAAGCAGACACAAGCAAGTTAACAAATAGACATTCTTACTCCTCACTCTTGTTTTTAGAGGAAAGCCTGTGTACTATCGCAATGCCACTGACTAACACTTCCGTCACGCGTTTGCATGCGAGGCACGGCTCTGCACGCTTCCATGGATTAACTAATGCAGCCTTCACAACAGCTCTGTGGGATGAATAAAGCACTGATTCCAGTGTACAGATGAGGCGCCCAGGCACAGAGAGGTGAGGCGCCAGCCGAAAGGCATGCACTCAGTACAGTGGGCTCCACTTATCCTCGGGCCCCACCAGGTGCCTGAAACCGCAGATGGTACTGAACCCTATACACACATACGTATGATGAAGCTTAATTTATAAATTAGGCACAGTAAGAGATTAAGAACAGTAACTACAGGAGACAACAGATGCTGGAGAGGATGTGGAGAAACAGGAACACTCTTACACTGTTTGTGGGAGTGTAAATTAGTTCACCCATTGTGGAAGACAATGTAGCAATTCCTCAAGGATCTAGAAATAGAAATTCCATTTGACCCAGCAATCCCATTACTGGGTATATACCCAAAGGATTATAAATTATTCTATTATAAAGACACATGCACATATATGTTCATTGTGGCACAGTTTACAATAGCAAAGACCTGGAACCAACCCAAATGCTCATCAATGATAGGCTAGACAAAGAAAATGTGGCACATATACACCATGGAATACTATGCAGCCATAAAAAAACGATGAGTTCGTGTCCTTTGTAGGGACTTGGATGAATCTGGAAACCATCATTCTCAGCAAACTGACACAAGAACAGAAAACCAAACACCACATGTTCTCACTCATAGGCAGGTGTTGAACAATGAGAACACATAGACACAGGGAGGGGAACATCACATGCTGGGGTCTGTTGGGAGGGGCTAAGGGACGGGCAGCAAGGCTGGGGAGGTTGGGGAGGGATAACATGGGGAGAAAAATCAGATATAGGTGATGAGGGAATGGCATGATCTGCACCTGTACCCCAGAACCTAAAGCACAATTTAAAAAAAAACATGCCCGGCTAATTTTTGTATTTTTAGTAGAGAGGGGTTTTCACTGTGTTAGCCAGGCTGGTCTCAAACTCCTGACTTCAAACGATCCACCCACCTCGGCCTCCCAAAGTGCTAGGATTACAGGTATGAGCCACCGCACTCGGCCTCCATTCTCTTCTTTTTTTAACTGAGCAAGACCTCATATCATTCCTTAGTATATTAGTTACTGATTGCTCAGATTTGTTATCTTAGAAGTCAAAAGCCAAAAGATTGTTGTATCTTTTGGCCAAAAGTCTAAAATGGGTTTGGTTGGGATGAAATCATGGTGTCGGCCGGGCTGTGTTCCTTCTGGAGGCTCGCTGTCCTTGCCGCTCCCATTTTCCAGAGGCTGCCCCAATTCCTTGGCTTGTGGTGCCTCCCTCCCTCCTCAGTGCCAGCAGCAATCTCATCACTCAGACCTCACCGCCTTCATCATTTCTCCCTCTTCCCTGCTTCTGCCTCTCTCTCCATCAACTAGAGGCTGCCAGGATGACAGTGGGACCACCCAAATAACCCAGGATCATCTCCTATTTCAAGGTTCTTCCCTTAATCACCTTTACAGAATCCCTTTTGCCACATAAGGTCACATATTCACAAGTCCCAGAGATTAGAACAGGCACATTCTGGGGGCCGTGATTCTGCCCTGTTGCCAATCCCGAAGAAGCACATTGCATAATATTGCATAGACTTTCATTTGAGACCTCATCTTTATGTGTGGTTTGGCAGAAGACCGGTGGAACATTCTTATGCTGGCTCTAGATGGAATGCAAGGATCCTACATTGATTTATGACACAGTAAAGTAATTTATTTGGGGAGCTAAAATGATCAGTTTGCTGCTTTCTCGTGATTTTTAACTTGAAGCAACACAAAACTCAGAAAATGAAAATGGGGCAGCGCGACTTTTAGACAATGTCTGTTCAGTGATGCTTCAAACATATTTTTGGCAGGAACTAGAAATCAGTCCATTTAGCCCAAGAATCACGCCAATTCCATAATCTGTGCTGCTGATTGTAAAGGGAGCCAAATGCTCCAGTGGGCAGATGCAAAAGCAGCCATCAGCTCTCAGATCCGGGAGCAGGCGAGCTGGAGACGTCCTCACATAAGCCCGGTCGCTCCTCCCCACGCAAGCCCGGTCGCTCCTCCCCACGCAAGCCCGGTCGCTCCTCCCCACGCAAGCCCGGTCGCTCCTCCCCACGCAAGCCCGGTCGCTCCTCCCCACGCAAGCCCGGTCGCTCCTCCCCACGCTGTGGGCAGCTTGCCTGTGGGAAAGGCCAAAGATTCCTCAAAGAGAGATGCGAATCTGCTCAAGTGCCAGGATAAATGTTTAATCAGGAGCCCAGCATCCTGCTCCCCAGTGAGTGGGGAAGATTTTCCAGGCCTGGAAACGTTTTAGGAGATAATATGCTATTCTTAGTCATAGCAAATGAAAGACAAGCCACAGGTCCAGCCAGGCAGGATGGCCAACAGGCTGTCCAGTTGCTGGCTGTCCCCCAGCCCTCCCGGACAGTCTCCTGTGACTCCTGCAGCATTCCTAGGACAGAGCGCTCAGGACTAAGGCAGAAAGTGCTCGGGCAGGGTGGTGGTCTCCCAGTCAGCAGGCAGACCTCCTGGGACTGCGGGGTCAGGTGTGGGGCCAGAATGACTCCTGGAGTCACACCCTCTGCCCTCTGACAACATCTCCCACCCCAATGCCGTGCTCCAGCCACCTGCCTTGGTTTCCGTTCCTATACTTCAGTGGTCTAATAGGATTATTCCACAAACCCCTAATCTAGCTCTTGTCCCTCGTCTGAAGACTATATTCCTCCACTCACTGCCAGATACGCCTAGGATCCGTCCTGTGAATGGACCAAGTTGTTCAGGGCTACAACTGAAGCTGTGGCCAAGAATTCTCACACCTCATGGAACCTTTCACCAGCTCCAACACACTTCCCACCTCTCCAAGTCAGACCATGCCTGACACACAGCATTCAGCTAGTCCTCCTTCAACCAGCATTTCCCAAGCTTACGTTGAGGGGTCCTCTTTTTTTTTAATCCCGTGACTCCCAGGTTTTTGTTAAAGTATTTTTATTTTACTGCTACTGGTATGTGTAGCAACACTAGAGAAGTACAAACATATTATGTTGAGAGCTCTGTTAGTTTTTTGCTGTTTTTTTGCTTTTCTTTTCTTTTTTTTTTTTTTTTTAATTAGAGTCAGTCTTGCTTGTTGCCCAGGCTGGAATGCAGTAGTGCAATCACAGCTCATTACAACCTCAATCACCTGGGCTCAAGCAATCCTCCCATCTTAGCCTCCTGAGTAGCTGGGCCCACAGGTGTGTGCCACATTGCCCAGCCATGATAGGTGTTATGTGACTAAACACCAAAGAGATTTATCAATGAAGTTAGAATACAAAACCAACACATTTCAAATTAACATAAGCTGAATGTGATGGATTATGATATTTTGTTAAAACTGAATCACCAATGTGGGGTTTACATTTTTAAAATGCTCATAGTTGTGTTTTATATTTTACTTATAGATGTGTTCCTTTTGGTTTTGAGAATAATGACCCTTTTTTGAGTGATGGTTGTTATTATTTTTCTTTTTAAGAAAGAACTCAGTTTGACTTCTAATCTGTTACTTTCATGATACCGAGAACGTGAGTCCACTCAAAAATACAATAGAAATTGGAAATTAACTTGAGCTGGGTGCGGTGGTTCACGCCTGTAATCCCAGTACTGTGGGAGGCTGAGGCAGGAGATCAAGACCATCCTGGCCAACATGATGAAACCCCGTATCTATTAAAAATACAAAAATTAGCTGGGCATGGTGGCACATGCCTGTAATTCCAGCTACTCAGGAGGCTGAAGCAGGAGAATCGCTTGAACCAGGGAGTCGTAGGTTGCAGTGAGCCAAGATAGTGCCACTGCACTCCAGCCTGGCAACAGAGTGAGACTCCGTATCAAAAAAAAAAAAAGTAACGTGTAGTAAGAAAACCTACACTGTATTTTTCTTTTCACTAGCCTTATTGCTAATGAGTTGCTGTGGTTTCTAGGCAGAGAGGCAGAATTTACAGATGTCGCCTGTTCCCGTGGGTGAGTGGTTCCCCCTGCTGCGGTGCAGGGCGAGACTGTGGGGTCCGTGTTCCCCACACATCACGTCAGGGTGACCAGGGTTTGCTCCACTCGGTGGGCTACAAAGCCTTCGTGTATTCATTTGGACCGGATGCTAACATGATCGTGACTACCCGGTGTGTGTGCTTTCCAGTGCTGATCTAGCAAAAGCAGAGCAAGGAGGGTGCACGGTAACTGACAACTGAAGAAGGTCACACAAGGGATCCAATCACGTATGTAACACACGCTCAAGCAGGCGCACACACACACACATACACACACACACACACACACTGCAAACATAGAATGAAAGGCACCCAAGACAGCACCATGAGCCAGGCGTGGTGGCTCATGCCTGTAATCCCAGCACTTTGGAAGATCGAGGCAGGTGGATCACTGAGGTCAGGAGTTCAAGATCAGCCTGACCAACATGGCAAAACCTCACCTCTACTAAAAATACAAAGATTAGCCCGGCGTGTTGGTGGTGCACATTTGTAATCCCAGCTACTCAAGAGGCTGAGGCAGGAGAATCACTTGAACCTGGGAGGCGGAGGTTGCAATGAGCCAGGATCCCACACTGCACTCTAGCCTAGATGACAGAATGAGACTCTGTCTCAAAACAAATCTATTACTAAGAATGTAAGACTGTATTGCGTGCTGGATATTTTACTTAGATTAACTCTGTGACTTTCAACGCCAGATAAGGCACCTGTTCTTATTTAACAACAGCAGCCCATGATGGGGGGAGCTGGGATTCAAAGCCGGCTCTCACCCAGATGTATAGCACCTCCTGCCTCTCCCCACTGGATCCACCAAAAGCTGCGGCCCCACCACCACTTGCTCAGGATGGTCTTGGAAATCCACAACCCAGACCTGTCACTCTGGGGAACCCCAGGACAACCACATCCCCTCCGACAGCCTCACCCCAGAAGGCAGAGAAGCCAGGAAAGCGGTGCCTGCCACTCTCTGAACCCACTTTCCTGCTGAGCTGAGGCCCATTTTTACCAGCACACCAGGACTGGGAGAGAGGAATTCTGTCTGGACAATGCCAGTCTTCTGGGCAAGCCAATCTTCCCCCTTATGGAGGCGAAGACAGCCACAGGGCCTGGACACTTCCACTTCTAATAGGGCCAGGAGGGCTGTTACTATTTCTCTGTCCTCTTTCCTAACTCAGTTACTTAGCCAGTTGTAACAAGGTAAGAGGGAAGGAAAAAGCGCTGTGCATGGTGATTCATGGATAGGATTAGCGACCTTCTGCTGGGGGAGCCTGTCTGTGTCTATACACCATGAGTGTCCTGTCCTAAAAAAATCATCACAAACTTGGGGTCTTAAAACAAAAGTGATTCACTCTTCCACAGTTTTGGAGGCTGGGATCCTGAAACCAATGTGCCGCGGGGCCCTGCTCCCTCTGAAGTCTCCAGGGTTGGGGGAGGGGTTCATTCTTCATCTCCCCAGCCTCTGATGGCATCTGGCTTTCCTCCACTTGGTGACATAGTGCTCCATTTCTGACGCTGTTGTCACATGGCTGTCACCCCTCTGTGTTTTGTGCCTGTTCTCCTCTTTCTGTAAGGACACCAGTCATACAGGATTTAGGGCTCACCCTAATGTACTATGATCTCATTTTAATTAAATTAATTGTACCTGCAAAGACCCTATTTCCAATAAAGGTGACATTCTGAGTGAGGTTCCAGGTGGACATGAGTTTTGGGGGACACTGTACATCCAGTACATACACCGTGGAGGAGAGGCAGGAGACACACGAGTCCTGGACACGGTCACCTCACTCAGCAGACAGCGTCGAGCACCTGCTGGGTGAGAAGCAGGGAGCTACCGCCCACTCCTGCTCAGCGGGGACGGCAGGGGATGGATCCGAAGCTCTTGGAGTGTGACTGTAACAGGAGAAAACGGCAGTGGAGGGATGGAGCGGCACTTGTGACCGTGAACAAAGCCACTCCCATCTCTGACCTCTGCGGCACTGGCCTCCCCGGCCTCCCCTTCCAGCGTGAGCTCACCCAAGAGGCTCATTTCTGAGCAGCCCTTCCCGGCTTCTGATCTGACTCAGGACTGGGGAAACTCCCTTGTGGCTCAGGGCGTGGGCGGGTGAGCCCAGGGTGGCTCTCCGTGGGTGCTGAGTCGGCAGAGCGGGCCGCCGCTGATGTGGTGACACGCACACGTGTGTCACCGCCCATGGAACATGCACACGGATGCAGGCAGACCCAGAGCCGGTCATTTGAGGAAACAGGAAGGAAACAGAGATGCTCACAACACTTCCCTCACTAGAAGTGGTCCCTGGGTGGACTGAGAATTCAGATCAGCTCCAATATTTAGCAATTCTAAAGCCATAATTTCCTGGAAAATGTACTCAACTTCTCTAAGCCTTGTGCTTCTCATCTGCAAAATGGGTACATTCATCCCTAATCCACAGAGTTGCTGTGAGAATTCCATGAGATACTGAATAGAGATCACGTTTTTCAGACCTAACCCATGACGGGATCAATAACGTGACTCAGACAGGATCCGTAACGGGGCGGTCATCACCTGCTCTCCCTCACTAGTCTTGTGCAGCATGAACCATGAGAATGAGAACACCTAACATTTTTCCTTTCTGTCCACACAACAGAAAGGACTGTCACGATTTACCAAAAGCATTTTGTGTCATTTCTCTTTTTCATCTTTCCCATGAAATGAAAACAGTTTTCTCTAGCTGACTTTTCACCAGCACTTCCGAGTTCCCCAGAGCAAGAACACAGGTGCCAAGCCGCGGTAGCCCTGGACCTTGGAAGTCACAGGGCCACGTCTGCAGAAGGAGAAACTCGCAGATGGCAGAGGAGCTGGCGCGACGGCCCAGAGGGAGTGGGCAATTACTTTTTGAATCTTGTCTGACTAAATTATCAGCACTCTCTGTGCCCTCAGCCATTAATGACCCTCAGTTCTGTTGAGGTCAGACGGTGTGAAACTGAACTCCTAAGTCCATTTTTAAAATCTATATTGCTATTAATGTATTAAGAACTGGCTGCCACAGCAAGGAAAAGAATCTCACTGTGTTCTGGGCTTCCTACCTCGTCAGAGATGAATGGGTGACTTCTCTGCCTTTTCCTTAATCTGATGTACAACATGCCCAAATGCTTCTGCACGAGGGCCTGGCAAACTACAGCCCTGGCCCTGCCGCCTGTTTTTGTAAATAAAGTTTTATTGGAACAACAGCTACACTCCTTCACTTACCTATTGCATAGGGCTGCTTTTACAAGACAACTGCAAATGTGAGTCTTTTCCACAGAGGCCTCATGGCCCTCAAAGCCAAAATTATTTACTGTATCATCTGGCCCTTTGCAGAAAAAACTTGCTAATCTCTGCTCTACTCCAAGTATCCATTAGTTATCTTATTTCTCTCTTTTTAAAAATAATCTTTATTTCTAGAACTGTTTTAGGTTTTGAATTATTCTGTTTTCATGCTGCTGATAAAGATATACCTGAAACTGGGAAGAAAAAGAGGTTTAGTTGGACTTACAGTTCCACACGGCTGGGGAGGCCTC
>NW_016107427.1:4879233-4901333 GCF_001604975.1 Cebus imitator | reverse complement strand
ACCGCAACCTCCGCCTCCTGGGTTCAGGCAATTCTCCTGCCTCAGCCTCCTGAGTAGCTGGGATTACAGGCACGCGCCACCGGTGGTGGCAAAAGGAAATGAGGACGAAGCAAAGGAGAAACCCCTGATAAACCCATCAGATCTCATGAGACTTATTCACTAAAACGACTGAACGACATTCATTAAATGATTCAATCACCTCCTCCTGGGTCCTTCTCCCAACAAGTGGGAATTCTGGGAGATGCAATTCAAGTTGAGGTTTGGGTGGGGACACAGCCAAACTATATCAGGTTTATAGGAAAATTGTGTAGATGGTACAGAGAGTCTCCCCGTATGCCTTCTCCCTCACATACATTTCCCTATACTCAGCATCTTACATTAATTAGTGAGGGCCATTGGTTACAACTGATGAACCAACGCTGACCGATTATTAACTGCAGTTCATTGTTTAGGTTTGCATCAGGTTTCACTCTTTGTGTAGCACATTTCTACAGCTTTAACCAATTGTTTTATTTCTTCATTCAAAATTTTACTGTTACTTTTTCATTACGAAGTAAGTACCTGCTCATTATAGCAAGTTTGTACAATACAAACTGTATCAAGGAAGTGAAGGAAGGTTCCTCACTCTGTACTTTCTGGGTGAATCCTGACACAGCTGACCACGTGCCCTTCCTGAGCTGCTCCCGTGCACACAACCCTGACACTCGTGGGAGTCTGGGCTTTTTCTAAACGTGAAACTATACCAGGTATGGTGGCTTCAGACTCGCTTTTCCCACTTAACTGTCTCGGTTTTCTTAGCAGGTGCTGACTGTTTTATTGAAGGTGTGTGCCCACATTTATACACTCTACACAGCCTGTACATTCATCCCGAAGCACTTCTGGTAGCATTTATGTGAACAGAGTTCTAGAACTTGGACTGCCCAATCAAAAGATACGAACATTTTAACCTGGTGAGAAGTGAAACAGCTCGGTAGTGTTTACACACCCATCCTCCTGCACAGAGTGGGGACTGGGGGTGCACAGGGTGCATGAGAAGGACAGTCACAGGGATTAGGGCAACGCCAGGAGGCTTCCTGGAGGAGGTGGGTTATGGGAAGTTGAGCTGGATGCACAGGGTCTGGAGGAGTAGGGGAGGGGTCATCTGGATGAGAGCCATCTGAGCAAAGCCTGGGCCCTTTGCAGATCCCAAGGCCACAGGCTGCTCCTTACAAATCACATCATGCGTGTTTCTACTGAGGAGGAAAAGGTCTGGTAGCCGAGGCTGAGGATCAGGTCTCGTCTGCACCCTGAGTGGGCTGGGAGGAGGAAGCACTGGGCAAGGGGCGCCACTGTAGGCATTCGGGGAACACAGCTTTGTTTTCCTGGATGCAGCCTCGTTGGGGGCCCCATGCTGGGAGCAGACAGGCCCACATAGTCCTGTCTTAGGAAGCAGGAAGAAAGGGAAAGAGAAAGAAAGAGAGAGAAGGAGGATGGGCAGGAGAGAGAGAGAAGAAGGGAGGGGAAAGCGGAGAACGCATCGGCCTTCACACATGCCCCAGCAAGACACAGAGAGTTCATAGCAGCCTATCATCATAGCCCCAAACTGGGACAGCGCGGAAGAGTATTCATGACGCAATCCACAGCAGAATACCGCATAGCCGTGAAGAACAGAGGCCTGCTGCATGGAGCACCAGGCAGGGATGAGGACGTGGGGAGGCTGCGGCCAACAGGTCCTCGGTTCTCCATGTTCCTTCCCAATCCCAGTCCCCCCCACCCCCCGCCCTCTTTTCTACCAGAGAACTTTTGCCGTAATAACATTTGCTTTCCTTTATAGTTTACCACCTAGGCACACTTTCCTAAACAGAGGACTGTTTTTATTCCCTCCAGCAGATGGTTCTTTTTCTCTGGGCAACATGGAGGCAGGGCTGGTCAGGGCTGGCCACAGGGCTCTGCTGTGTGACCGCTACTGAGTTGTGTTTTGTTTTGTTTTGTTTTGTGCACATTCTTCTACATGTGTCATCTGTAACAATAAAGAAGTTTCCTCACCTTTAAAAGTCTCAAAACAGGCCGGGCACGGTGGCTCGCGCCTGTAATCCCAGCACTTTGGGAGGCTGAGGCGAGCGGATCACCAGAGGTCAAGAGTTTGAGACCAGCCTGGCCAACATGGTGAAACCCTGTCTCTACCAAAAATATAAAAATTAGCTAGGCATGGTGGCAGGCACCTGTAATCCCAGCTACTCAGGAGGCTGAGGCAGGAGAATCACCTGAACCCAGGAGGCGGAGGCTGCAGTGAGCCGAGATCACATCACTGCACTCTAGCCTGGAAAACAAGAGCGAAATTCTGTCCAAAAAAAAAAAAAAAAGTCTGAAACGGTTGCTTTAGTCCACTGGCTACATTGTACATGAAGTAGATGCAGTGCACACTGGCGTGTACTCTACTGCATGCTTAGGGAGGGGGGACCTGTGTTCATTCTCCTGTGCTTACAGGGTGTACCTATTTATGCGTGCAGCGGGTCCCCAAAGAACGTCATTTCATCCAATGTCATTTCATTACAATGTTGATGAGGCAAAAGAATCACTCCCCAGCCAGCGGCCGCTGTGTGAGCATCCCGCCAGCATCCGTGCCAGTGTTCTCCTGGCACTCCGTTTCCTCTTGCAACCAGCACTGTGCATGTTCTGTGAATCCGCGGGTCTGAATTGTCCCCATCTGAGGGTGTGTGGTTGTGGGTGCGCCCTGTGATAGAAGGGTGTCCTGTCCCAGCTGGCTTCTGCCTTCCACCCAGAGTTGCCAGGAGAAGCTCCAGACACTCCACCCCGAACTGAAATAATTGGGTACATAATTATCTTACTTGTTTTTTGTTTTGTTTTAAATTGTCACATAATAATGGTACATATTTGTGGGGTACATAATAATGTTTCCATCCATATGATGTATACTACGGTGAGTGTACAAAAGCAGCAGTTTCAGACGGTTAAAGACGGGGAAATTCCCTTTTTGAGATGGAGTCTTGCTCTGTCGCCCAGGCTGGAGTGCAATGGCAGGATCTTGGCTAGCTGCAACCTCTGCCTCCCAAGTTCAAGTGATTCTCCAGCCTCAGTCTCCCGAGTGGCTGGGACTACGGGTGCCCGCCGCCATGCCCAGCTAATTTTTGTATTTTTAGTAGATACAGGGTTTCACTATGTTGGCCAGGCTGATCTCCAACTCCTGACCTCAAGGGATCCGCTCGCCTCGGCCTCCCAAAGTGTTGGGATATTACAGGCGTGAGCCACCATGCCCATCCTAAAGATGGGGAAACTTCCTTATTGTTAAATATGACACAGATAGAAGAACATGCGCAAAACATCGGATAGTGACCACATCAGGGCAATGCACCTGGTCCTCATCTCAGACCTTTACCTGGTGTTCGTGTGGGCAACATTCATATCCTCCCTGTAGCTATTTGAAACTATATATTATCATTAACAAGAGTCACCCCACAGTTGTATGGAGCACAAGAACTAATTCCTCCTATCCAGCTGTAATTTTGTGTTCTTTAAAGGCTCTCTCTTTTCCCCTCTTCCCCCTACCCTTCCCAGCCTCCAACATCCCCTGTTCTACTTCTTACGTCTATGAGATCTTCTGTACGTGAGCGAGAGCATGCAGGGTTTAGAGTTCGGCTCCTGGCTTGTTTTACTCAGTGTCATGTCCCCCAGTTCCATTTGTCTGGAGTGGGTGTGGACGTGGATCTGATCCTGCAGTGGAAGGGCATTACCATGAATGACAGGATCTCATGCTTATTCATGGCCAAATGGTATTCCATGGTGTATATACACCCCATTTTCCTTTATCCATTCATCTTTTGTTGGACACAAGCCAAGATTCCATATCTCAGCTACTGTGAATATTGCTACAATAAACACTGGGGTGCAGATGTCAGCAGAATAAAACCAGGCCCCCACTTCTCACTGCATACAAAAGTCAACTATATGTGACAACTGAAAAGACTTCATTTGCAAGACCCAAAACTATAAAACTCATAGAAATAGTAAAACAGGAGAAATGCTTTAGGACAGTGGCCTGGGAAAAGATTTTACAAATAAGACCTCAAAATCACAGGCAACAAAAGCAAGAAGAAACAAATGGGATTATATCAAACTGAAAACTTCGCACAGCAAAGGGAACAATCCACAAAATGAAAAGACAATCAATCGACTTTGTTTTTATAGGAGAAAATATTTGTGAAGTATTTATCTGACCAAGGATTAGTATCCAGAATATGCAAGGAACTCAAACACCTCAAGAGCAAAAACAATAATAGCAACAACAAAGCCAACCCAATTTAAAAATGAGCAAATGATCTGAACAGACATTTCTGCAAAGAAGACATACAAATGGCCAACACATACGTGAAAAAAGGTCAAGAAGGCAGATTCCTGCCTTTCTGTCATGGGTTGATGTCGCAGGTGGTAAAGGCATTTGCCAAGGCAGTAGTGGGTAAAGAAAGGCAGATTCATTAGAGAAGGTATGAGAATATGTCGCAATGAGCAGCATTGCAGAGACGGGGCTGTCTACAAAAAAGCAGGGGCTGGAGGGAAGTTTTATAGGATTGTGCTGGAGGGGCCAAAAGAAGGAGGTCATGCTGCTGGGGCCATCAGGAAGTAGGTAATTTTCATCCTGCCATTGGGTTGTTTGTGATTGGCAGTCTCTCAGAACAGTTGTTCATTGTTATTCCCCACCTGGGGCCCTTCCCCACCTGGGGCCCTTCCTCATTGTGCTTCTTATCTTATCAGGTCTCCACACTTTCCCTGATGAGTGTTCTTGGTGCCTTTGTCAAATTTCAGTTCGCTATTGATACATGGATTGATTTCCGTCAATAATTTGTCTCACTGGTCTATGTGTTTGTTTCTATGCCAGTGCCATGCTGTTTTGGTTACTGTAGCCTTGCAATATATTTGAAGTCAGGCAGTGTGATGCCTCCAGCTTTGTTCTGTTTGCTCAGGATTTCCTGGACTATTTGGGGTCTTTTGTGGTTCCATACAAAACCACAAAAGTGGTTTCTATTTCTGTGAACTACTAACAGGTATTGTAGATGGCTTTGAATAGTGTTACTAGTTTTTATTAATCCTTCTTAAATGTATGAAAAGCTCACATTTGTTTCAGTGTTTAATATTAGAAGTGTTTTGGTCTTTATTTCAAAATTTGGGCCACGTGTGATGTTTTATGCCTGTAATCCCAGCACTGTGAGAGGCCAAGGGAGGAGAATTGCTTGAGACCAGGAGTTCAAGACCAGCCTGGGTAACATAGAGAGACCTCATCTACACAAAAATTTAAAAATTAGCTGGACACGGTGGCATGTATCTGTGGTCTCAGCTACTTGGGCAGTCTGAGGTGGGAGGATCACTTGATCCTGGGAGGTGGAGGCAGCAGTGAGCCGTGATTGTACCACTGCATTCCAGCCTGGGCAGCAGAGGGAGACACTGTTTCAAAAAAGCAAAAAAAGAAAAATAAAAATGATGATAAAAATTTGGTAATGTTTTTGCAACCAGAAATATGCCTTAGGACCTTAACTCTTGTTTATATCATCTAACCTGTGGTAAACTGGTTGTGTTATATGTCATTTGCTGAAAGTCACGGTTTCCAAGAGCCGATCAAGCATGTTAAATGAAGACTTACTGTATATCCCTATGAGAAAAAGAAACAACAAGACAGGGAGACGCCCCGACACGTGTGGGTACACCCACATGGAAGGTTGCAGAATTGCTGCTCTCAGAGTTCCGTGTCAGGCTGTCTACCCTGACGCTGTTTCCTCATCCACGTGAGTCAGCTCTGCAGGGACCTGGGCTGGCAAGTGCAGCCGTGACTTCTCGCTAATCTTCCTGAGAAGCCGCTGCCCCATCCATCCATCCTTAAGAGCCCCGGGTGACTCATGGCGCTCTGCACAAGACAACGGAGAACTTATGGGGCAACATGTTTGCCTTCACAAGCCGTCTAAGCAATGATGAGCAATTTGGGCAGCTATGATTAAAAAGTAAGAAAACAAAAATGGTTTCCGTCATCCAGTTCTCCTGCAGAAGCCAAAAGCACCGAGGGCTTGAGGTTGTGTTGACAGAATCTCGGCCAACTCCTTCCTAGGGATTTAAACTGTTGCACCATCAATCATTTGCAGAATTCATGGCGACTATCATTTACAACCACAGTTTGGGAGTCAAAATGATCAACCCCAGTCAATACCCACACATCCACTGATGGTCTCAGTCATTTGCCCTAAAGCTGGAATTCTATTTTATTTTATCAACCTCTCCCTCTCCCAGAAAGACAAATCCCAAGTACACGTGTCAAGGTGTGGTTCAAGTCAAGGTCTGTCTCCCCTCGGGGTGCCAAATGCATCTGGGGGTTCTCCCTCCGTGGGCCGGCTCCGCAGTCGTGGGGCCCACCTTCCCCTGCCCCTCACCCTGTTCCTTGTGCGTCCCTCTCCCTGGAAGGGAGGCCCCGGCTGGCCCAGGGAAGGACCCAGCAGGAGAGGGTAGCATGACCGGCCTGGGCTGGGCTGCAGCTGCTGGTGAGGCCACCAGCCTCAGCATGCGTTCGCTGAGGCTGCTGTGACAGAGCGCCGCAAACCGGGGGCTTGACGTAACAGAAACTGACCCTCCCGCGGTTCTGGAAGCCGACAGTTTGCCATCAAGGCGACGGCAGGGCTGGCTTCATTGGGAGGCTCCGGGAGGATCCGTTCCTGCCTCTCTCCAGCTTCGGGGGCTCCAGCAATCCTTGGCTCTCCTTGGCTCATGGCCACATCACCCTCTGCCTGCATCTTCACGTGGCCTTCTCCTCTCTCTCGGAGTGACATTTTCTGTCTCGATAAGGACACCCTCACTGGATTTGGGGCCCACTCCAACCCAGTATGACCTCGTCTTAATTTCTCTACAACTGCAAAGACCCGATTCCTAAATAAGCTCACATTCACAGTACTGGGGATTGCTAACACGTCTTTTTAGGGGACACAATTCAACCACTACATCCTCCTGCAGAGGAGAGCTGAGGCAGGACTGGCATGGGGGCCCGGGCAGGGCTGGAGGAGGGCAGCAGGCAGTGGGGGCGCTCGGAGGCACCCCGCCCCCACGCAGCAGACGTCTCGCTCCTGAATAGGAGTGCACAATGATGTCTAGGACCCTGGCAGTCCATGAGCTCTTGGAGGGAGAGTGGGTTTTGTCCTTTCCCAAGAGTGGGTAGGCGTGGAGGTGGTGCCTCCCTGGCGGCAGCGGGCAGGGGCAGAGGTGGGAAATGGGTTGCTTTGCCACTCTGCCTATGAGGATCCCAGGAGAGAGGTGGTGAGTGCTGGAAGTCCTGAGGTGGCCCTGCGGGAGGGGAGATAGGGTGTCTGGAAGAACATGTCTACCAGGGCTGATGCATGAGGGCACAGGCGTTCCTCCGGAAGGGACAAGGGACATCAGGTGTCCTGCTCTGGGAATTGGGACGGGAGCATATCTTTTGGGGGTGGGGCATGATTCAACCTGTAACAGCAGCGAACAAGAGAAATGGTCCCAGCTCTGCAGCTGAGGGCAGCTGGCGCGGTGCCTGGCTTAGGGGAGGAGCTCCTTAAGCGGTGGCTTGACTGGTGACCTGGGAAAAGGCAGGGTGGGGAGTCATCAAAATAGCGTTTCTGAGCTACAAGGGGGCTTTGGTTTCTCCTGTGCCGGGAGTGCCACAGGGGTCCGTGGGAGGATCCCAGCCCACACGGAGGCAGCGTGCCTGGGAACGCCCAGCAGAGCGGGCAGCAGCCTGAAGCTTGGAGGCTCTGAGTGAACACCTCGATCCTAGGACGAGCGCCCGGCACTCGGGCTCCGTGTGGTTGATGGGGCTGGGTGGAGGCCAGGGTGGCTGTCACCTCCAGCTCACAACTGTTTGCCACTGACGAGTGAACACACCAGCAGCCAGGAGCCCTTTCAGATGCTTGGGATTGAAGTTTAGACAATTCGCTCTCTTTAAGAAAAATAATACAAAGTCATGAAATCAACGTAAGATACAAATATGAGTTCCTATTTAGAATGCGAATACATCTCCAGAAAGTGTTAGAGCCCTGGAAATTGAGGTCTCCTCCTCTGCCCTCCTGTAGTCTCTTTCACAGATTCCATTCTGGCATCCTCTCCTTACCTACAACCCTCTATAGCTTCCGGAAGCTCTGGTGCTCCCTGGGGTAGAGTAGACGTGGGCCCCTGGAGCTCATTTGCTTCCAGGAACAGCCCCTGCCACCTGCAAAGGGGAGGGTCATTTCAGGCCGGGTGTGGGCATCAGGGGCTGGGCTCCGCTCTGGGCTCAGGCAGAGCCTCCGTGCCAAGAGGTTTGGAGGCCCCTCAGCTTGGGCCCAACTGGAAGGTGGTGACCAAGTTCCTCTTGCACCTGTCAGCCTTCACTTGCTCCCCCAGACACCTCTCAGAACTAACGCCAGAGGGGAGGACTCCCTCCAGCAGCAACAGGCAATTAGGGCCCCTCCTTCTGACCCAGCTGGAAAACTCCACTGGCAGCTCATTAAGTCGGGGGCAGCTTGAAAGTTGCCACTCTGAATGCCTTGGTTTAATGTCACTTGTAAGATGGGGAGGGGGCAGTAATCACAGCCCTCTGCACCGGATGAAAGGTGTGCAGGGAAAGGGCAGGTGTAATTGGGGGCCCCTGCAGCCACTGTCCACAGAGCAGAGTTGCGCCCCAGGTTAGACTGTCTCCAGAACTGCCAGCCTGGCTGGGGCCTGCCAGCTGACTTGGGGGTCGGCAGAGGTGGAGGTCAGGGAAGCTGGGAAGCCGTGGGCTCCCATCCTCAGCCCCCCGCTGCTCCTGAGCACTCCTGTCTCCGTCTGTCACTCTCCTCTCCTCTGCACCTGTGCATCCAAGCCCAGGTCCTGCATGAGCTGTGGGCAGAGCAGAGGGGCTCCTCCTTCTATGCACCCCATACTTAAGCTCAGCTCTTTCCATATTTCACTGAATTGTCTGCTACAATAGGGGTTTGGGCAGGATCCCAGGCATCTTCCTTGTGTCCCAGAATCCTGTTTCTTTTTCTATCTGCCTCCCTCCACCCATGCACCGTTCATTATTCATTTGTCCATCCATCCCTCCACCCACATTCATACACCGTCTGTCGCTCACTCACCATCTGTCCGTCTGCTCACCCGTCCGTCCGCTCGCCCATCCATCCACCCTCTATCTCTGCAACACCCCCCATCCTCTCATCATCCATTCACCAGCCGTCATTCATCTGCCACCCATCTGTCCATATTCGTCCATCCTCAGCCCAACTGTCCATCCCTCCATGCGTCATCCACCCACCAGCCATCATTCTCCATTATCTGTCCAACTAGTTATTCATCTGTCCATGTTCTCATCCTCCATCCATCCCTCCATCCGTGTACCACCCATTCCTTCATCTGTCCATCTCATAGAAAACCATGATGCACCTGCTAACGTGCATGCCAGGAGCTGTGCTTGTGCCTGGAGCTACAGAGGTTTTTGAGACCAGGGTCTTGCCCCTATGGTGCCCCTGGTCTACTGGGGAATTGGAGCAGACTGAATGGGCCCAGCCACAGGCATGGGGCACAAGTGGTACTGCGATCCTGGAGCCGCCGCTGAGCTGCCCTCCTTCCTTCTCCCAACCTGTCTTTTAGCAGCCCTGCCCTCAAGGTTGGGTGCACCCCCACCCCTGCCCCCTCCCCTGCTCCACAGCCTGGGAACTGTTCCTGGGAACCTGCAGGTGGAGGACTCGTGGCCCCAGGCAGGGTGATTACCCGCCTCACCCCTGCCAGTCTCCACAAGACTTCCCCTGAGGCTCAGCTCACGAATGCACGGCATTTTTCTCATCTCAAAGGTACAAAGGGCACTCCTGGAGCCAGGAAGCCAAGACATCACGCCCTTTCAGTTGCATTCCTGGCTGCTGCACTGAGGATTGTTTTTAGGGGGTTGGTAATGCTACTTTATTGGACAGCTTACCTCTTTGACTCAGGCCTGAGGAACGCCAGTCCGCGCCCTCCATCCTAACCTGCAGAACCCTCAGCCTGTGACCCAGGCAACAAGAAGGACCTCAGTTAATCGAGGCAGGGAGGGATGTGAAGAGCAGATTGGGAAGAGGGAAGCCTGCCCAGCGAGGCCCTGTGGAGCCACGCAGCTTGAAGCAAAGTGGCTTGGAGCCCCACATGGTGACGGCAGAGGGGGCCCTGGGGGCTGCAGCGACTATTCATTTCATCACTTTCCTCTGCAATGTTGGCATGGGGACACACCAGCCAGGTGACCTAAGGATAAATCCTGGCCTTCCAATCTTGAAATTCACCCATTCCAAGTTCCAGCTGGGCAATTAGTCACATCGAGTGACTTAGGAGGAGTCACTTGGATTGCCCCAGTCTGGACGTCCTTGGTTTGAAAATGAGGCGGTGATAACTGTGACCTCACAATGTGTCGTGAGAACTGGTGACTTACTAATGCTTATGAATTCATGATCGGGCTCTCTGAGAGCTCGGGCAGGGCAGGCCATACAAGGCACCAGGCCCGTGGGGCGGTGACTGGGGAAGACGGGGGTTGGGGGGAAGGTTTTCCTGTGTGCCCACCCCTGGGCCCTCTCCAGGCCTGCCCCTAGTGCCCTGTGATCTTCAGCGAGTCCCTCCACCCCTCTGGGTCCCATTTCCTCCAGAATAGATGGTGTTGTTAATAGAGCATCACTGTCTTCCCTGCTGGAATGTCAAGCAGTTTTACAGCATCAATAAAAGGCTTTGAGCCCCTGGGAAAAAGGCGCCAAGGAGCTCCAAGGTGTTATTAGAAGTAATTGGGTCTGCAACTGGGGAAACATTCAAAGCTGCCAGACTCAGTTTACTTTACCCACTTTCTCTCTTTCACCTTTCTCCCCACCACTACCTCGCTTCTGCCCCCCTTTCCCACTCCCTCCCCCAACAATTCTGTGTTATCCTGTCTCACCTGGAAGTTGCGCTCACACACTCCCTCCCCCAGCCCCCACAGCCAGCAATCAGCTTCTGTAATGATGGAACCTCACACAACAAGGACTGGCAGGAACCCTGGAGAGCATGGAATCCAAACCTCACACCAGAGAGGTGAAGGGTGTTCATTCAGCCATCCATCCATTCACCTACTCATTCATCCATCCATCTATCCGTCTACCCACTCCATCATCTGTCTTTTGTCTATCTATTCATCCATCATCCCTCTATCCATCCACCCATCCATTATCCATCTACCCAGCCAGCCACCCCATTCATCATCCATCTATCCATCCATCCATCCATCCATCCATCCATCCACCCACTCATCCATCTATTCATTAATCCATTCATTCATGTATCTATCTACCCACTCCTCCATCCATCCTTCCACTCACCCATCCACTGCTGACTCTTCCAGGCCTATGTTTCTTCTGAACATACCCAGATAAAGAATTTAGGTCTGCTTCTAGTGTCTAGTCAAGATGCAGAAGACAGGACCTCCCGGTAGGACAAATGTGGGGCAATGCCCTGGCTTCTTACAGGGAGCCCCTTATCCTGCCCTACACGGCCCTGTGGGGCCTTTCCTTGTTCTCACTGCCCTGACTCACACTCCATTTTGCTTCTGGCAGGGGTTGGGGTGAAGGGGTAGGGGGTGGCTCCCATGCTCCCCTCCCTGTTCTTCTGACCTCATGACTCCTGGATGCTCTCTGCTGGAGAGATCATGTGCAGACAGGTAAATATGGGTCCTGCAGGAAAATCAAAGGTGGGGGCAGTTTCATGAGAGGGAGGTCCAGCAAAGAGTATCATCTCTGCTCCTCTGACCTCGGCACCTGCTGCTGTCCCCTTCCATCTGTTTCTCAAATGCCTTTGGCTGTTGTCAAACACAGCAAGCACAGTCCTGCTTCAGACTTACTGGTCTCCCAGCCTGACTTTCTTTTCCCCAGCTACCTGCTTGGGGTGCTCCCACACCTCTTCAGGGCTCTCCTCAAATCTCGCCTGAATACCCAATTTAAAATTCTGACTCTCGCAATCTCTCTCCTGAGCTTCATCTTTTCCAAAGGACTTGCCATCATCAGAGGCGTCCCAGATTTACTTGTTTATTTCTGTGTGTCTGTCTCCCCCTCAAGAATGTGAATTCCTTGAAGTGGGGCCTTTCTCAGGGTCTAGAGTATGCATGACACGTTATAGGCACTCAGCAAAAAATATATTAGGAAGGAGGGAAAGAAAGGAGAGGGGGAGGGAAGAAAAGAAGGAGGTAAGGAGACACAGAGAGAAGCCCAGGCATGGTGGCTCACGCCTGTAATCCCAGCACTGTGGGAGGCCAAGGAGGTGGATCACTTGAGGTCAAGAGTTCGAGACCAGCCTGGCCAACATGGTAAAACTCCATCTCTGCTAAAAAATACATAAGTTAGCCAGGTGTGGTGGCACCTGCCTGTAATCCCAGCTACTCAGGAGGCTGAGACAGGACCATCGCTTGAACCCAGGAGGTGGAGGTTGCAGTGAGCCAAGATCATGCCACTGTATTCTAGCCTGGGTGGGAGAAAGAGTCTGTCTCAAAAAAAATTAAAAATAAAAAATAAAAAAGAGGGAGAGAAGGAGGAAGAGAGGAGGGAAAGAAGAGAGAAGGAAAGACATGAAGACAGAGCAGAAAGAAGAAGGTAAGATGGAAGGAAGTCCAGCCTGTTTCGTAAGTAGGTTGTTATAGAAAACACCTGGCAGGTTGCCCTGCACATCATAGAAGACCCATAAAGCAAAGCGTCCCACTCCACAGATCCCCTCGGTGACGGACGAGGTGAGCAGCTCAGGAACTGAGGCAAAGGAGTCAGATGAAAGGGGAGAGGGCCCAGAGCAGGGAGCTGGAGCTGAAGATGGGCTTGGCCCACTCTGAATTTTTCTGTGTGGGGCCAGCCTGGCTTTAAACCCTGGCTTGTCCTGCGTGGAGGAAGAAGCCAGCCTGGCTGTCTCTCCTGCCCTTGCAAATCCGGGGCTTCTCCTGCATCCCCCTGGGTTCAGGATTGAGAACAAGGAGAGGAAACTCCGCAGGCCACCCAATGGTAGCAAGAGCCCTTCAGTGGCGTGTGGAACGCAGCCACATAGGCAATGCCGTGGCGCCATCAGCTTTAGGGAACATCCCACACTCAGCCACACACGGAACCTCTGGAGCCACAGTTCTCAAACACTGTGCACAAAGAATACTGGAAATGTTAACATGCAGATTCCTGGGCCCGGCCTAGATCCTAATTCAAAAGGCCTGGGCCCCGACACGGGCATGCTTCTAACGAGCTCCTCTGCAGTTCCAGATTCTCATGCAGATACTGCCTGGGCCGCTCTGAGCAGCTGTGCTCCCTGGGAACTTGTTGCCTTCCCCAGCACTCTGATGTGTGTCAAAGATGACAGAGCGTCCTCAGAACCCACTGTGGGCAGAGGAGGGACTGGCAGGGCTGGTGGTCCTCTCTGCTCAGCTCACTCTCTCTTTGCTGGACCTCCCTCTCATGAAACTGCCCCCACCTTTGATTTTCCTGCAGGACCCATATTTACCTGTCTGCACATGATCTCTCCAGCAGAGAGCATCCAGGAGTCGTGAGGTCAGAAGAACAGGGAGGGAAGCAATGGAGCCACCCCCTGCCCCTTCACCCCAACCCCTGCAAGGAGCAAAATGGAGTGTGAGTCAGGGCAGTGAGAACAAGGAAAGGCCCCACAGGACTGTGTAGGGCAGGATAAGGGGCTCCCTGTAAGTCAGGGCACTTCACAGCTGAAAACAACCCATTTTATTTCTTCATGAGTCTGCAGTCTACGCTGGGCTTGTCTGGGTGGCTCTTCTGCTGGTCTTGCCTGTAGCCCTCCATGTGGCTGCCATTAGCTGGGGTGTCAGCTGGGTGGCCAGAATGGGGAAAATGGGATGGCTGGATTTCTCTCTGTACGTCTCTCCATGTAGTCCCAGGGCCTCTCCCCTTCAGTGGCCTTCCTGTTTTCTCTCCACAAAACTCCTGGCAGGATAGCTGGCCTTCTTAGGTGGTGGCTCAGAGCTCCCAAGAGTGCTAAAGTGGAGGCTGCCAAGTCTTCTTAAGGCTTAGGCCCCTAAGTGGCATAGCACCACTTCTGCCACATTTTATTAAAGTGAGTCCCAGAGTCCACTATATTTAATGGGAGAGGACTGTGTAAGGGCATGAACGTGGTAGGTGTACGTTCTGCGGTGGGCAGCCAGTCTATGCAAACCTACCTCCCAAGTCTGAGGAAGCTGAGAGGCTGAAGAAAGAGGCTGACAAATCCAGTTTCTTAGAAAGAAACATTTACTTACTCATTAATTTTTAAAGAGACAGGGTCTTGCTCTGTCACCCAGGTTGCAGTGCAGTGACTCAGTCATAACTCACTGCCGAGTTAAACTCCTGGGCTCAAGTCATCCCCTGCACTCAGCCTCCCTAGAAGCTGGGACTACAGGTGTGAGCCACCACAGCCATCCAGAAAAGAACATTTAACAGGGACTTTTGAACACAAGCTGTGTTTGTATCTGCCAGCGGCAAGACAAGATGATGGATCCCCGTGACTCCTCAGACTTACATACTATAGGGCTTTCAGACCGCCAGAAGGAAGGCGTAGGACAATGTCGGGAAATTTCACGTGTGCAAGAATGCTAGGTGAGTTTGCCTAAGGACAGGAGTTAGGGTCAAGGTTGTTTTTACTAAGGGTGGGGTTTAAATGGGTGCTTTTGCACCAGGAACAGCATGTAACTTAGAAATAATCTTAGAGGCCTTCCAGAAGTGGGGTCAATTAGAAGTCAGCATGGCAGGTTGGCATCCAAGCTGGAGTTGCTTTCACCTCTGCGTGTGGCTCCCAGGGGCCAGGGTAGGGCCACAGAGATGCCCTCAGGAGCACAGATCACAGAGGGCAAGGCCCAGCCTCAGCAGCCTGGCCTGGAGACTCGGTAGAAATGCCAGTTATCAGGCCCATCCCAGGTCTCCTGCCTCCAAAGCGTGCTGGCAGGGGTTCTGGGGCTCCTCATGCTGCTGGCTCTCCTGCGCTCTACTGTTGGAGAACAGAGAATGCGGGGCTCTGTAGGCAGTTGAAGGGACCTTGGCTCTTGCTTTGTGTGAAGTTGGCAGCCACTGGAGGAATGGCTTAGAGCACAGGCGTGCTCAGGAATCCCCGTGAATGGGACAAGGCACTTGAGACCAGCTGGGGGCTGTGGCCAGGACACAGGTGAGACTGATGGCGACGTGGCCCAGTGTGGGGTGGAGGGGAGAGCAAGAGGTGCCAGGCGGGGTGGGTTTACATGGAGCCACCAGGAATTCCCAATATGCTGGATGTGGACTGCAAGGGAGGCCAAGGATTCTGAGGCAGGACCATGTTTGCGACGTTCAGGAAACTGAGAACACCAGCAGGCTAGAGGCAGTGCAGCGGAGAGAACGCCAGCAGGTGAAAGGAGGGTTGCTTCCAGCTTGTGGAAAGTAGAAAAGTTCCTCTTTAAAGTTTCTTTGTTAAATAGTAAATTATATATTTGTTAATAACTCTTTTTTAAAGCCCTATCCTATGTAGCTGTTAAACACGCCACGCTTACAGGCACGTAGCACACTCTATGTCCTTGTACTTTAACCAAGATATCTGTGCTGGACGTACTCACAGGCATACCCCAGTTCTCCATCACTTTTACCTGTTTTAGAAAAGTTCTAAGTTGTTAGCCAATCGGGTTTTAGTTTAGATCGTGAGGTCTGGCTCCAGCCAAAGGAGATCAGACATAGCAGTAGGGACAGCCCCAGATGGGCAAGGAATAAATGTATCTGCTTTCCTTTGTTCATTGTACTCTCATGGCAAGATGGCTAGCGAGAGTACCCTTCCTGCAGTCCAGGAAGTAAAAATTGCGTTGCTGAAAGATCCTTTGTCTCAGTGCTATTTTTTCTTTACGACACCGAGCATCTGTTTCCAACACAACTGTGAAGTTCTGGGGTGTTTGTTACCCCCTGCTTCCTCTCAGGCCTCAGCTGGACCAACCAAAAGCGTGGCATCTCCACTGCAGAGCTAAGGAGGAAGATTTCTGCAGGTGCAGGAGGCAGCCAGTAGCTCAGCTGCGATGGGTTCGGTATGAATGCTCTTAAGAGGCGAACAGCCGTGCGAGTTGAGAGGTCTGGGGAGCCACACAACCATGGAGGGGAGAGCTCTCCATCATAGAGATGGGTCCATTTTCTAGTCAGCATCTAGGTACCTAAAGTCCTGAGACTGGACGGATTTTCCAGGGTGTGAGGGTAGAGAAAAGAAGAGGTGAGAGAGGCAGCAGAAATGGAAAAGGCATGGCGGTGGAATGATGCCCTTGCCGAATTTTGTACAAGTTAAAAACGTGACTGTTGTGTAACAGGTGCATCTGTCAGTGGTTTATGGAACTCAGTACAGAAGCCAGCATGATGGCAGAACTGGTTCAAAAAGAAGGAAAAGAATGAAAGACTGCAGTCCATGTCCACAGGCAGGCTGGAAGGGTGCTGCCGGGCGACAGGGCCCGGCGGTGCAATAAAACCCTTCCTGTTGGTGATGATCTGTTGGCAGTAAGCTAGTAGCATCTCAACAGGACAAATTCAACTGTATTGCCACCCAATAGAGTCAGTTTCATCACTGTCCATTTTCTACAACATGAACTCTGGCAGAGATGTCAAATGTCTTACCAATGGGAAATAGTCAAAACAAGACTGAGGCTGGTCCGAGTGCAGTGGTGTTCACAACTAATTGATCACAACCAGTTACAGATTCTTTGTTCCTTCTCCACTCCCACTGCTTCACTTGACTAGCCTTAAAAAAAAGAAAAAAAAAAAAAAACCACTGCGCCCGTGAGATGGCCAGCAGCCACCACCGGTTCCTGAGGGCTTGTTAATAAGACAGTGTCTGGCCTGAGATAAGGAGAAGGTGGCCAGCGTCTCAAGCACAGTGAAGCACTGACCCCTGCATACTGGTTGTTGCTGTCACTATAGAAGAGAAATCCACGCGGGACCATCTCAACCTGGCCGAGGCCGTGTGGAATGTGCTGAGTCAGACGCACACTCTGGTCTCTGTGCTGAGTCAGACACACACTCTGGTCTCTCTGACACCAAGGCCCACAGGCTGAGCCCAGCCAGTACCTTTCCAGTGACCGCAGTCCCTCTCAGGACTTCCCCAGCCAAGGAGGATTTGCCTGAAGGAGAAAGCAATGACCAGCCCAAAAGGAATGACCTGGCCAGGAAGCGCCTGGGCGGGGGCACTTCAAATACCCTGCCTGAAATGCAACTGTTACCCACCTTTCTTTGCACAATATTCATTGTTTCCAAAGAGTATCTAAAGACCAACTACAGAGGAGAGATTCCAGCCCTCTTCCGGCCGCAGTTTATTGGAGCTGAGGCTGCACATTCCCTGGGACAATGCCAGGCCCATGTTAGGGGTGCTTTTCACGGGGAGTGCCCTCGCTATGGTGGATGCTAACATTTCAGGTAATAGAACCAGACACAGGCTTTCACTGAATCTGTCTTTTCAGCGAAAGTAATAAAAGGCAGAAAGGAAAGAAATCATCCTATGGGTACCGTGGGAGAGGGCCGGGAAGAGCCAGAGAAATCCACAAAGGGCAAAAGGAGCCAGACCCTATCAGGTTCCCCAGGAGCCAGCAGCTCAGCACTGCTTAGTCACAGGGTTTGGAGAAAGCCCATGCCTTACTGGAAACCCCCCAAAGAACAGCCACCTCATTGATGCAAATCACGCCGTGACCATCTGAGTGCTCAGATCCTATCAGCAGGAACTCAATATCCCTGCTTTGGGGCCTCCACTGGAAGGCTGGCTGGCATCTGTGAGTCACAGAACAGCAAGGAAGGCAGCATGCATGCGCTAGAAAGAAATCCTGCTGTCTCTTTTCTTCTGATAGAAACTCAGTTTCCCAGTTGTCAAAATCCACATGTTCTCATTTATAAGTGGGAGTTAAACAATGAGAATGCATGAACACAGAGAAGGGAACATCACACACCAGGACCTGTCTAGGGGTTGGGGGCTAGGGGAGGGATAGCATTAGGAGAAATACCTAATGTAGATGACGGGGGGATGGATGCAGCTAACCACCGTGACACGTGTGTGCCTATGTAACAAACCACACGTTCTGCACACGTACCCCAGAACTTAAAGTGTAATAATAATTTTTTTTTAATTGAACATGATACAAGGAAAATAGCTCAGTAAGAAACACCCATTAGTCATTCAGCAGTAAGCCTGTCTGAGTTTTAATACTCTCATCCTCTTGACCACTAAATGGACTTTCCAACAATGGATTACACTGAGGGGGGCACAAGTGTGATAAGGAATTGTCACAGGCATGGCCCCTGCTCTGAGCTCTGGGGGATTAGACCCCTCAAAAGCTCACAGTCCCTGGGATCCACCAGGCTGCAGAGCACAGGGGCTACTAAATATTTCTCCAGCTGGACAGGCTGTCAGGTAGGGATAGGTAGGACTGAATTAGCCAGATCCAGAGAAAAAGGGTCTATTATCTCACAGAACGGTCTTAAAGAAGTTCAACCGGGAAGTCGTATTTTCCCCTTAAAACCGCAGGGCAGCTATCCGATCTCCACACAATTTCATCAGAGGAGAGGTGAGGCTGTTGGGGGCGGCAGGGCTGGCGGGGAGGCAGTGGAGAGGGTGTGCTCAGGGTGGGCGACCTTTCCCGTGGGCTAAGGTAGGAAAAGCAGAAAACAGTGTGAGATTCTTGATGTCCTCAAGAGCAGCCTTTGTAATAAAAAAGACCATATGGCCGGGCATGGTGGCTCACGCCTGTAATCCCAGCACTTTGGGAGGCCTAGGCGGGCGGATCACGAGGTCAGGAGTTCGAGATCAGTCTGACCAATATGGTGAAACCTGGTCTCTACTAAAAAATACCAAAAAAAATTAGCCGGGCATGGTGGTACGCACCTGTAATCCCATCTACTCAGGAGGCTGAGGCAGGAGAATTGCTTGAGCCTGGGAAGTGGAGGTTGCGGTGAGCCGAGATTGCACCACTGCATTCCAGCCTGGGCCACAGAGCGAGACTCTGTCTCAAAAAAAAAAAAAAAAAAGACTGTCCTTAGTTTCTTCATTTTTGATTAACATCCAAAGCATTGCTACACATTTCTAATATCTAGTTTTCCTTGGGTTTTTAATATCACTTTCAGGAAGGCTTAATTCAATTAATGTTTGGCCAGGGGAAGTGGCTCACGCCTGTAATTCCAGCACTTTGGAGGTCGAGGTGGGACAATCGCTTGAGTTCAGAGGTTCAAGACCAGTCTGGGAAACACAGTGAACTCCTATTTCTACAAAAAGTAATAATAATAATAAACAAAATTAGCTAGGCATGACAGAACTAGCCTGTGGTCCCAGCTACTCAGGAGGCTGAGGCGGGAGGATCGCTTGAGTGCAGGAGTTCAAGACCAGCCTGGGCAACAGAATGAAACCCCATTTCTAAAAAAAAATAATAATAAAACAAATTACCCAGGTGTGGTGGTGTTAGCCTGTGGTCCCAGCTACTCAGGACGCTAACGTGGGAGGCTCACTTGAGCCTGGGGTCAAGGCAGCAGTGAGCAGTGACTGCGCCACTGTACTCCAGCCTGGGCAACAGAGCCAGACATAGCCTGAAAAAAAAAAAAGACTACAATGGCTATTACTACAAACAGCTCGGAATGACTACAGTGAGACTGCCACAGGGCCTGGAACTCTCACACCCCGTGGTTAGGGATGTACAATGGTAGAGCCACTTTGGAAATCTGCCAGTTTCTTGGCAATTAAGCACACAACTACCACATGACTCCATTGTTCTCCTCCTAGGTATTTATCCAAGAGAAATGAAAGCCTGGGCCCAAATGAAGGCTTGTGCATAAATGCTCACGGCAGCTTTATTTGTGATAGCCAAAAATAACCCAAATGTCCATCAACAGGTGAGATGGATGAAGCAACGGTGGAATCTCCACGCATGGACAGAGGCATTGCTTTCTGTCTTGCTGTGGTGCTGGTTTCAGGACATGCACATGGGTCAACACGTGTTAAATTGTACATTTTGAGTATGTATAGTTTATCATATGGGAATTATGCCTCAATGATCTTATTTAAAGCCTTAGAAATGCTTTCCAGATTAGTAGTAATTGGGGGCAGAGCTCAGGGGAAGGTCAAAAGAAAACTTTTTAGAGTGATGAAAATGTCGTACTTCTTGATTGTGGTGACGGTGCTTACGCGACAGCCACCAGCTGCTACACTGAAATGAGCGGATTTTATGGGATATAAATTGTACCTCATGTACCTCAGTAAAGCTGGGGAAAAATAAATTTGCACTAAAATCTCTTTGCTTATTAGGACAGGGCAGAATGCTATGGCGGCATATAATTTTTATTTCTGACAAAGCGAACATTGATGTTGCAGAGAAAAAATTAAATTTCAATTTCAATTTTCATTTCTCTTGGACAAATATCTAGGAATAGAACAATGAGATCAGGTGGCAGTTCTATGTTTAATTTTCAAGAAACAGTCAAGAAATGCTTTCTCAAAAGTAAAAATAACGTATGTTTACATTGAAGCAAAAAAAAATACAAATATCTTCTTTGTTGAATTGATTATCTGAATACAGCACTGCTCCCCGCTGCCTCGACCTCCTGGACTCAAGTGAGCCTCCCACCTTAGCATCCGGAGTAGCCGGAACTACTAAACTCCCTAATGGCATCGATCATATTTACAAACCTAACAAATTAGTTTCCCTTAAACTCATTAAACTGCATTTGCAAATTCATTATTGTCTTTTAAAATTATTGCTAATGGTTCCAAGAAGCAATCACATCTCAAGTACTGAAGTCACTCCACAAAATCCAACAAGTAGAGTTTGAACAGGTGAATATCCATGCCCCGGACTGTCCCAATATTGGGCAAAAACTCAGTAAAATGCTCCTATACTTTCCACCCAGAAGCACAAGCCTAAAAACAATTGCTCAATGACACGATTTAAACCCAAATCACAAGGCTAATCTAATGTGTCGTTCCTCTAATGTGCCAAATTCCCTTCATATTTCAAACACTTTCAATACCAAACATGCCCAGTGTTTTAATTCTAGTCTTAATTATCCCCCTACGGGGATTTGTGGTTAGACTTACTCCATCATTTTGATGTTTGGTTCTAAGCCTTCCTCGTGTTAAATGACTCTTGCCTGCTAAGAAAAAAATGCTACCTTCCCAGGCAGATGGGGGTTCCCCTCCCCTCCTGAAGTCTCTTAGTAACTGGGTACTTTCAACTTGGACACAGGTCTCTCTCTCTCCCTAATACACCCGCAGCCATGTTGAGCCCTTTCAGGGTCAAAACAGCAACTGGTGACCAGGACTCCAGACTCTGTATTTTCCTCATGCCCCAGTTCTGGCTGCATGGAGCCTGTCCTCCCACTCCTGAGACTAAGGTGTGGCAGTATGAGTGGACAGGGAGTGGACAGTGTCCACACAGCTCCTTCAGGAGCAGGCACTGTCCTCTTTTCCGTTCCACTCTGTGGAGCTGGACCCCTGGCTGAAACCACAGGATGGAAGCCACAAGCCCAACAGGGTGGGCCACAGCGCAGGTGGGGTTAGCGTGGCCTCCCTCTGGACCCTGTCCATTCTGACAGCTTTGTCTGGCTCCACACTTACAACACTGAAGTTGTGTGGACTGCAAGACCAGTGGGCTGGGAACCAAGAGCAGGTGCATCGCAAGGGAGGGTGATGTCTCCGTGGACGTGTGAGGCCGAAGACAAGGCACAGCAGTGGGGTGGCAGGAGGAGCAAAGAAGTGCTCATTGCTCAGACAGCCAGTGGCCAGCTGGGCACCGGAGGTGGGCGGGGGAGGGGGAAGCAGAGCACAGACCCGTGTCCGGACACAGCCGCAGCACCCAGGCGGGGACCAAAGTGTTTCCCAGCTGTGAGTGGGAGCTCCACATGACTCCACAAGACAAAACCTGCATTGAGGCACCAGAATCAGTCATGTATGAGACTTGCAACTATTATGTAATCTTTGATCTAATTCCCCCAAAATACTGACTTCTTTCCAAAAATGCCTTGGTTGTTTTCAAAAGTCCCAAGTTAGGCCAGGTGCGGTGGCTTACTCCTGTAATCTCAACACTTTAGGAGGCCAACGTGGGGCATTCTTTGGGCCTAGAAGTTCAAGACCAGCTTGGGCAACAAAGTGAGACCCTGTCTCCACCAAAAAAA
>NW_016107427.1:4875174-4879073 GCF_001604975.1 Cebus imitator | reverse complement strand
AAAAAAAAAAAAAAAAAAAAAAGTCCCAAATTAAAGGACCACATTCAGAAATTGTTGAAGTAAGATGATTTACAATAAAATAAAACATTGTAAACAATTGAAAATCACCAATAATTAGACACTGGTTGACTCAGGGTAAACCTATAAAACAGAACATTTTGTAGACATTCAAAATGTTGCAGAAGAATATATAATAAGGGAACATGTTCATAGCATGTAAAAAAGTTACTTGGCTGGGCACGGTGGCTCACTCCTGTAATCCCAGAACTTTGGGAGGCTAAGGTGGGCAGATCACCTGAGATCAGGAGTTGGAGACCAGCCTGGCCAACATGGAGAAACCCTGTCTCTACTAAAAATACAAAAACCAAAAACTAGCCGGGTGTGTTGGCTGGCACCTGCAATCCCGGCTACTTGGGAGGCTGAGACAGGAGAATAGCTTGAACCCAGGAGGCAGAGGTTGCAGTGAGCCGAGATTGCATCACTGCACTCCAGCCTGGACGACAGAGCAAAACTCTGTCTCAAAAAAAAAAGTACTTAACTTTATTAAAGCATAATCCCAATTTTGTACAAACATGTATTTACAGTTTTTAAAAGCTAAATTTTAAGCAACAACAAAAACAGATTCAGCATTAAAAGATGAATCATAAAATTAAAAAAAAATTAAAAACAGTTTGAGTGTAACTTCACCTGACTGATTTCTCATAGTTCCCAGGATGGCAGCCCCGGCCAAGCCCGCCAGCCTCTGTTAGCCTCTGGTTAGGCGGAGGGAGTTTGCTTTGGTGTGCTGGGGAGCCAGCTCCCTTGGCAAAAGCATTTTAAGGCTCCTGATGATAGAACTTAGAAGACGCTACTAATGTACAAATTGCACCATCCAGCACTTAGCGGATAAAAGATATTTGATGTGGAGTCTGAAAACCTGGGTTCCAGCCCCCCATTCACTGTCCTCTGACCCTGAGCAAGAGACAAGCTGTCCTGGACTCCAGGTGGATGAAACGAGCTAAGGCACTATTCCTCCCCGCTCACAGGACCGCTGTGAGGGTAAAAGGCGCAAGAGTGACGTGGCTTGCAGGTGGCAAGGGCGTGTGAAAGTTCTCTGGGACCAGGTTTTCACACTGAGTGACGTTTCGGACCTCTGTTATCTCCTCTGTCTTCGCCGTGCTCTCTCAAACCTGGTTACACATGGAGGCCACACAGCAACAGCTCAAGACTGCATATAAGATGCATTGACTGACTTAATCACACACCCAGCCTGGCTTCATCTTCACTTCCAGAGAGGGGGTGTCTGCTGGCTCCGATCCACGCACCTGTGCCTCCTCCAAGGGTCAGAAGGGCACACGGGGAGCCTGGGAGAGAGGTTGTTTGTTGGGCAGCACCTTTCTGTGGTTTGGTTGTTTAGTTAAACAACACATATCACCATGGTGCAGGGAAAACACAAACACGCCCTTCCTCTATCCTCTTCTTGTACATCCCAAGGCCTACAGCCATCCACAAGCAGCCACTGAGGCACGCACCCGCAGGGTCCCAAGCTCAGACGGGTCTGTGCATCCTTTAAAGCTCTGCTGTGGACGTCTTGAAATCTTCACTGTTGCTGAACCCGGAGCACCATGTTTTCCTTTTGCCCTGGGCTCTGCAGATTCTGTCCGGCCTGCCCCTCCTTCAGCCAGCGTTCCCGAACGTCACAGACTTTGTCCTGGGCTCCGTGGGGCTGAGGCTCATCATCAGGAGAGAACTTGGGAGCAGCAGAAGGAGGTAGGAGAGGAACAGCCAAGCAGGTGGAGGGTTAGGTCTGTGACACGCAGAGGGTATCCCCTCTTCACCCCCATGTCCTTCCTTCCAAATTGCAGGAACGGATGGGGCACACATACTTGCTGCACATACTGCCTTGCAAAAAGCCAGGAGGGTGAGGGAGAAACTGCTCCCTGGTGTTCTGAACCCCACCCCTGCTCCCAGTGGGTGGCTGGCTGTATTTCCGAAATGCAGCCGGGGGTGAAAAGAGATTGTTCCATGTTTGTCCTCAAATGCTTTACAACAACATGACATTTATTTTTTTCCCTCTCTGAGTTCCATCTGCTTTGCAGCCAAGGAATGGAGGCGGAGGGGTTGTGAGCAGCCCAGGGGTCCAGCCAAGCATCGCTGTGTCCGAGAGGCCCGGCCAGCTTGGGGTTCTGAGAAAGAGTACAGACAGGCCCTCCCCACGGGCACCAACCCTTCCTCTGCCAGGGAGAACTTCCTCCTGGCTGCTGCTGCTGGAAATGGCTTGCTTCCTCAACATCGTGATGAAAAATCACTCTCAGTAGTTCAAATTTGAGAAATAGGAATTGGCCTATATCTTTTTAATTTCTAAAACACTAAGTATATAAAAGCAAAGAGAAATGGAATTTTTACAACACTTTCTCCTTATTTGCTAGCAAACCCAAACACAAAACACAAAGTTATGAATGGCAAAGCCTTCAAACCAAACCTGATGATCTTAGACCTGGGGCATTGCCCGTAATTTGCAGATGAAGCAAGAAAGGACAGATCAGAGAGGTAGAGTAACTTACCAAGGATCACACAGCCAGCAGTAAAGCCAGGGTGAGAAACCAGTTCTTCTAGATCTTGGGCCAGCAGAATAAAAGATGGAGCCTGACTCAAGCTAGAGTCATTGGGGTCAGAGAACCAGGGTCACACCAGACATCACAGAAGATCAAACTAGTGGTCGGGGAGACTCACCGGGACTGACACCCAGGCCTGTCTCCCAGCCAGGCTGGTCTGGAACTCCTGGGCTCAAGTGGTCCACCTGCCTTGGCCTCCCAAAGTGCTGGGAGCCACGGTGCTCAGCCACCAGGAAATAATTTAGATGTAAATCTCTCGTGGGCAACTGCGTAGCACCTGACCTGTTGATGCTCACCTCAAATTCTCAATGTCCTTGAAACTGAAGTCACTAAAGCATCTCTTGAGGATGGCTGACAGGGATTTGGGGGAGGGAGGAAAGGGGAGTTGTTTGACATGGATACAAACATGTTTGTGCTGCGAACTCTTTACCGGACCCTTCTCAGTATGAGTGAGTGGCCCGGACCCCTGAGCCTGCTCTCTCACTGGATACCTGTGTCTAAGTGCATTCATGATCCTCTGTGATTCTGCACCCATGCAGTGGCTTCTTGGATGGGGCGCTGGCGCTGGGCTGAGCCATGTCACTGGTGAGAGCCTCTGCCCCATGTTGTCCTTGTGTTCTGAGTGACAGCCCCCCGCTCCTTGTCAGCCTTCTGGGGAGGATCCTCTCTACTCCTCCTTAGTTCCAGAGCACACAGAGCCACCAGGTCATGTGCCCCTTCCAGGCTGGGATGTGGGCAGCCTGGCGGCGCCTGCTTTAGGTCACTGTTGGAACTTGGCATGCAGTGGGTGGGTGGCAGGGGGAGGTTTACAGGGAGTCCTGGGTGTCCCAGAAGCAGGCCTGCCCTATTCATGAGTGGACCCCAGCTCCCTCTGGGGTCAGGAGGCCTGTGTCGTCACAGCACAGCCCCTCCGACAGTCAAGGAAGAGGGATCCAGGTCGTGTGTTTACAAATAACACTGGCACCTTGTGGAGCAGTTACCAGCCTGGCTCACTCCCCTGGGCAGGAGGGCAGATGGTGAGGCACAGTGGTGCCAGGGCTTGGCCTGGGCCTTGCTGGTTGGTAGTCACAGCTCCAGCTGGAATAGACCAACCACTGCAGAAGGTGGGGAAAGGGTGGCACTAGAACCCTCTGTGCACAGTGGGTAGGGCTGCTCGGGAGGCCTTGGGTGGCAGCTGGTCCTCACTGCCCTTCCGTTTAGGGCACAAAGCTGCCTGCACACGGAACACCATCTGAGGCTGGCAGGACAGCCAGGCAGTGCTCATGCACATGCCACTCCTCATGCACATGGCACTCCTCACGCACA
>NW_016107427.1:4861203-4873709 GCF_001604975.1 Cebus imitator | reverse complement strand
CATGGCACTCCTCATGCATGTGGCACTCCTCACGGTCATGGCACTCCTCATGCATGTGGCACTCCTCACATATTCGGCACTCATAATGCACATGGCAGTCCTGAGCTCCACACACCCCAAGGCTTTGCTTCCGTCGTGGCGCTCCATGGCTTCCCAGGTGGGGCACCCACGGACCACCTTGCTCCAAAGCCAACCTGATGTTGGGAAGCCTCAATGGACACAAGAGAATAGATGCGACAGGAAGCCCTCCCCAGAGGACCCGGCGGGGCCTCTCTGGAAACGCACCTTGCCCTTCCGGGCTGTAGCTAACAGGGAGGTGCACTCTCAGCTGCCCCTCCACCATCCCCTATGGGCCACAGGGAGGTGGGGCTCCTGCCCGGGCTGGTTCCCCCAAGGGAAAGCATCTGATAAGGTCATAATAGCACCGTCTCCAGCTTCTCCTGGGGAGCTCCAAGGATGACCTCACCTCTGCCACTGCCTGTGAGACAAGGAAATGCAGACACAGCCTCTCCTTCTAGAATAGGGAAGAGGGACACAGGGGCTCTGCCTGGGTTAACTGCAGGACCCAGGCCTTCAAGGCCTTTCCAGGCACAGCTGACCTCACCCTGGTTTTGATGGCTGATTGACAAGCATTCATTCAACATGCTTTGCCTGGGGACAGACACCAGATTCGTCAGATGGGAATGGGGGTGGATTTGGGATGGGGCTAGCTCACAGAGAACCTTGGTTTCCAGGGCGTATGGATGCTTTTCTATAAAGAGGGGCACTCTGTGAATGTGTGTGGCCAGAGCTGGGCCTGGGCCCGGGGGGTGAGTTTCAGCCCTGGGGGTGCAAGGGAGCCAGCTGGTGGGGAGGGAGCAGCCCCCACCAGAAGCAGCCTGAGGTGCGGGAGGAGAGGCATTGTTACAAAGCAGGGTTTCCAGAACATTTTTGCATCTGGGATGAGTGTTTTAAAATAACATGTAGGATTCCAAAGAAACCCAACCATGTTAAAACAGACTTCAAAAACTGAAGTGAGACGTAATAGTATCGGAGTTTCTGTGAGCACATTTCATTGCAAGACGGCACCGGGTTTAATGACCGTCGCACTTTTCCCACCGTGATGAGTGAAAACACCGTTTCTACACAGCAGCAACCCTGAGATGTGATATGAACGTTCCTATGACTTCAGCAGGGAGCAAGGTCACATGCTAACCGTGTGCACCGCTGCAAGTCATTTACTTTCAAAACAGAAGGAAATTCTAAACTTCACTTAGAGGTTAGTAAAACTGAGGTGCAATTTTTTTCTCCTGATTTTTTCCTCAGGGAAAGCTGCTCTGTAGAGACTTTTGTGAAGGTCAGGGGCACAGGAAGCCCTGAGATCAGCCATAACCTGATGCCTGAGTATCGGGGTACTGGCTGGGGGAGCCCTAACAAAACACACGAGGGTGGGACCCCAGCATTGGCAGAAGTGAGGAGGCTCCTGAGACCAGTTACTGCTCCCCGGACTGTCGCAGTGAGGAAGACAGCACCCAGGTGACCAGCGGGGGTCAGAATTAGGACTTGGACTGGCCCTGGCTCCCATTGCCATACTTACACCGAGCAAGTCCCTGGGGGCAGACTCCTGGGCAAACATTCCTAGGACAGCCAGACATGGGTCAGCCAGCAGATGCTTCCAAAAGAAGTCAACATTCCCCACCCGAATACCCCCAACACCACACTCAAGGCACTAAGGATGCCCAGAGCCACTCTATCTTGGGGTGCTGTCATCTGGCTTCAGAAAACCATCTTTTCCAGGAGGTGCTGGGGTGTCCTCATGGCTTCAGAGCTCTGGCACTCATCATCAGGACCCCTTTTCAAAGGAAAATGCCCCGGGCGAGGTAAGGCTGGTGTCTGTCCCTCAGCCAGTGGCCAGCTGGGCGGCCCCACCCAGCCTGGCTCTAACACCTGTGCCCCCACCCTGGAGCCTCTGTCCTGTCTTATGGCATCCTCACATCCACCCAGCACTGCCCATGCTGCCTACAGCACCCCATGCCCCCAACATAGCACCCCTTGCCCTACACCCACACAGAGGTAGAATAGTGTGGTCTTCAGGGTGTTGGAGGAAGGGAGGGGAGGTACAGAGGTGGGGTATCTGAGCTCCCATGCAAATTGTCCCTACGCCCACCACTGTCCCCAACCTTGTAACACTTCCATGGTCCCCAGACTGCAGGCTGCAGGATCCTCCATCCCAGCCCCCACCCCCACCACTGGCTTCCCTGAACTGGGCGGCCCAGCGGTCTCAGCATTAGGGCGACTTACCTGTCTCATCTTGCCGGGAAACTGGGGATAATAACGCTTACCTCACAAGGAAGGTGTGGGGATTAATGACTTAATGCTGCCAAGCGCCCCTGTGGGTCTGCTGAGCCAGCCAAGGAGGGCCAGCTGCCCTGGGACCGGAGCCCAGCACCTGGGACTACTGGGGCTCTGTGGGAGCCCTGAGAGTTTGCTCAGTGCTGACTCTGACTCTGGGGATTTTCTGGTGAACGTTTCTTCCAGCCCCATCTAGAACATCCCTGGCATAGGAGCAGCAGAGTGCTAAGATGAGCTGGCTCAGTCTGGGAGTCACGAGCAGAGGAAGGAGGAGGCCTGCGATGCTTGCCTCCTGTTCCTGTGGTAACCTGGCAGGCGACCTGCTGGACTCACCTCTTCTTGGTGCTGGGAACCACCTGCCCTGCGTGCTGACCCTCAGTGACCAGAAGCCAGCTGGGCAAGGCCCCCATGCAGGCCATGGCTGGGGGATTCTGAGAATTGCAGGACACGACCCAGTGCTCCCGGCATCGCAGGCCAGTCCGGGACAGCTCGTCCTGGAGGCTGCAGGTCCTTCACTGCTGTGGTCCAGCACAGGGGCCCTGTGATGCTTGGAGCTCAGAGCAGGTGAGAGTCCCAGATCCCCAACATGGGGAGGTTCTGGGCTCCTAGCTTGGCACCCCCTCTCGTGGGACATCCCGCTGCACCTCGGCCACGCATCTAGAGGCAGGTGGCAGGGGAGGCCCCTTCGGGATGACACAGCTCCCCATGGGGGCTCTGGCCTGTCTTTATTGGAAGAGTTGCTCCCCTGACCTGGGCGCCAGAAAATTAAACTGGAGCGGCAGGCTCGGGGACCTCCGAGACCCTGGTGACCATGGCGGCCCCAGCACCAGCACCTGTCAGCCACTCCCAGGTGCTTCTCAAGTCAAAGAACAGAGCTCCTGTGGAAGGAAATCAGGTCTCCGAGACACGCCCCACCCACCACCAGAGCATCTCTCCCCTCACCCATGCGTGACCTACAGGGTGGTCACTGTCCGCCCCCCAGAAACGAAGCTCATCCCTGAATGAGCGTCCACACTGTTTAGACCTGCTGGGCATGAAAACGGTGGGGCTGGGTGCGGGGCATGTACGGAGGAATCAGGCAGCACACCCACCCTCGGGGCCCTCATTCATCCGGGAATGTCTGTTAATTACACACTCCAGGTGCTGGACCACAGCAGTGAAGGACCTGCAGCCTCCAGGACGAGCTCTCCCGGACTGGCCTGCGATGCCGGGAGCACTGGGTCGTGTCCTACAATCCTCAGAATCCCCCAGCCATGGCCTGCATGCGGGCCTTGCCCAGCTGGCTTCTGGTCACTGAGGGTCAGCACGCAGGGCAGGTGGTTCCCAGCACCAAGAAGAGGTGAGTCCAGCAAGTCATCTGCCAGGTTACCACAGGAACAGGAGGTGCAGGGGGACAGGGAAGGAAGCGAGGGAGGCGGCCGGTCCTCCATCTGTACAGTCCACCTACCAAGTCCTGGCAGGATCACAGTGTGGCGCTACCTGAACCGGCTGCCCTTTTGAGCCAGCACGTGTGCCGTTGGCCCCACGGCAGAGCACACACAGGGCCTAGAACCCTCCCATCTCCCCCGGGAGGCACACGGAAGAGCTGTTCCTTCTCCCCCTTCAACCAAAAGAGCGCACAGAGGCTCAGAGAGCCAAGGATTTCTCTAGTACAGCTATTCTTACCAGGGGCGATTTCACTCCCAGGGGACACTGGCAAGGTCTGGAGACACCTGTGATTGTCACAAGTAGGCAGAGTGTGCTGCTGTCATCTGGTGGGTGGAGGCCAGGGATGCTGCTCAGCGTTCTAGAAGACATGGAACAGCCCCACCACAAAAAATTACCCAGCCCTAAACACCAATCCCTAGCCTGTCCAGTCATGAATGGGGATGGGGCAGCTAAGACCTGTGCTGCGTGCCTTCACCCCCATCATCATCTGTCCGATGAGGCCAACAATGACAGCTGGATCTATTGGGCACGCTGGGTGCACCCACCGTCTCCCTACAGGACGGGAAATGGGCTGGACGCGGGGCTGCCTGGTGGCAGAGCTGAACGCAGCTTGTGCTGTGCGCTGGAGCCCAAGTCCTCAGCCACAACTCCAGCACTTCTCAAATCAGGCCCAAGGCAGTGACTGGGGGCTGCTGGAAGCCACAGCAAATTTGGCACTTTTTTCCTGAGCATGAAGTTCATTAAGAAAGTTGGAGAAAGTGAAATTTACTACTGCATAATTCTCAGCCTTGCTGCTGCCTCCCTTGCTTAATGGGCATTCTCTCTTTCTGATTCTCAAGACTGTCTTTCCTCTGGGGATGGAAAGTTATCAGATCCATCCTCCTCAAACCAGGGTGGGGAATGAGACAGCAGGCCAAACTGCACGGGGCACCCAGGCCTGGAGCTGCGAGGAAAGAGATTCCCGTGTGCCCAGAAAGATACAACAATTCCCTGTGTGCACGAAAAATATACGCCATGTTCAGTGTTAGCCACCCTCCTGGCCAGACCTTCCAGGGCAGAGGAGCCTGAGAAAGAGCCCCAGAGTCTCCCAGGCAGGAACTTGGGGTGCAGGGATATGGCGTGGGCCAGCTTGCTCCTCAGACCAGAAGGGATGCAGGATTCCTCTGGATCAGGACCACAGGGAAATGTGTGGGCGAAAGAGCTGACTGTGTCTCAAAAAAAAAAAACAAAAAAAAAAAAGAATAATTATTCAGCCTGTAATTGCTTTTTAATATCCAGGTAATCAATACAACAAAGAAAATATTTATGTTTTGCTTTGATGTAAACATACATTATTTTTTCTTTTTGAAAGAGCATTTAATTTTTTCTCTGCAATTACAATTTTCACTTTCTTAGAAGCAAAAATTATATACCACCACAGTATTTTCCCCTTGTCCTTATATACCAAGATATTTTAGTGAAAATTTGTTTTCCCCCAGCTTTATTGAGTTATAATTTATATCCAATAAAATCCACCTATTTTAATTTAGCAATGGGTAGCTGTAGTGTAACCATCACCACAAGGAAGAAAAAGAACAGTTTTGTCACTCTGAAAAGTTTTCTCTTGACCCTCCCGAACCCTGACCCCAATTACTAATAATCTCGAAATCATCTTTTAAGGCTTTAAACAACGTAATTGAGGTATAATTGCCAAATAATAAACTATACATATTTAAAGTGTGCAATTTACACATGTTGACACCTGTACAAGTCCTGAATCCACCCCAATGACAAGACAGCCAGCACATGCATTCTTCCATTGTGTGGACATACTGTAATTTGTTTATCCATCTCACCCGTTGGCGGACATTTGGGTTTTTTCTATTTTTGGCTATTACAAATAAAGCTGCTATAACTTTTGCTTATTTATGCAAAAATCTTCTCTTGGGCGCAGACTTTCATGTCTCTTGGATAAATACCTTGGAGTAGAATGACTGGGTCATGTGATAGTTGTGTGTTTAATTGTCAAGAAACAGTCTGTTTTCTGAAGTGGTTTTACCATTTAATATTCCTAACTACAGGCAGCGAGAGTTCTGGTCTCTGTATATCCTTGCCAACACTTGGTGTGGGAGCTCTCATCGCAGTCATTCTAAGCTGTTTATAATAACAGCCAGTGTAGTCTTCATTTGTGTTTCCCTAGTGACTGATGCTGCTCAATCTCTTTTCATGTGCTACTTACCATTTCTATATGTTGGGTGAAGTATCTATTCTTTTCTCTCTTTTTTTATTTTTATTTTTTGAGACGGAGTCTTACTCTGTCACCCAGGCTGGAGTGCAATGGCTTGACCTTGTCTCACTGCAAACTCTGCCTCCTGGGTTCAAGTGATTCTCCTGCCTCAGCCTCCCGAGTAGGTGGGATTGTAGGCGCCCGCCACCATGCCTGGCTACTTTTGTGTTTTTAGTAGAGAGGGGCTTTCACCATGTTAGTCAGGCTGGTCTCCAAATCCTGACCTCAGGTGATCCACCCACCTCGGTCTCCCAAAGTGCTCGGTTTACGGGTGTAAGCCACTGTGCCTGGCCTATTCTTTTCTTTTTTAAAAAATTAGGTTGTTTTCTTACTGAGTTTCAAGCAACCTTTATCTATATGGCTACAAGTCATTTATCAGATGGGTGATTTGCAAGTATTTTCTTCCAGCCTGTGGTTTGTCTTTTCATTCATTGACCAATGTCTTTCAAAAGCAGAAGAGCCTCTTCACTTTGATGAAGTCCAATTTATGGTTTTGATTTTTGTTTTTAGACATCGAATACTTTTGATGTTGTGTCTAAGAAATCTTTGCTGGCCGGATGCCGTGGCTCATGCCTGTAATCCCAACACTTCGGGATGCCGAGGCAGGAGGATGGCATCAGCCCAGAGTACCAGCCTGGGCAAAAGGGTGAAACCCCATCTCTACAAAAAATACAAAAGAAATTAGCTCTGTGTGGTGACACACCAATAGTCCCAGCTACTCAGGAGGCTGGGGCAGGAGGATCACCTGAGCCTGCAATGAGTCATGATTGCGCCACTGCACGCCACCACACTCCAGCTGGGGAGACAGAGTGAGACCCTGTCTTGAAAGCAAGAACAAAAACAAAGAAAAAAAAAAAAGAAATCTTTGCCTAACCCCAAATCACTAAGATTTGCTTATATGTCTTCTTCCTCTTTGATGGCTTGGGGTTTTCCACTTCGACGTATGCATCTGAGACCTGCCAAGGGCCTTCACGCCCGTCATCCTCAGTCCACCTGGGTTAATTTGGTGTGTTCTGAGGTAGGACTGTAGAAGTGTTGCGCTTTTCCTGAGTCCTCTATTCTGCCCCATGGATCTAGTTATCCACTGATCTGTCCCTTTGTCCCTAAACGCTGCACCACTGTCTTTATTACCATCGATTTTGGATAAACCTTGAAATCCGGGATTGCAGGTCCTCCCATTGTTCCTTTTCAAAGTTGTTGTGATTATTCTGGGTCCTCTGCATTTTCAGATGCATTTCAGATTTGACTTGTCAATTTCCACCCAAAAAAAGCCAGCTGAGATTTTGATTGGGATTTCATTGAGTGTAAAAATCAATGGGAACCAACTAGAATAAAAGTATTTTGTAGCTTCACAAACACGAAATTAAACTGTCAATGTGCAAGTATTTTTAAATATACAATTTCAATTCTGTTTACATTCCCTCTTTAATGCTTGAAGAAAAATGTCTTGATTTGGATATTAAATCTAACGGTCACTGGCCCTGAGTTTGAGGCAAGCATGGAGGGACCAAGCTGCCCCTTCCTCAACCCACTGATCACACTGAACATTAGGAAAATTTTGACAGCAAGACATTCTAAGTCCTTAATGCGATGCAATATAAAACAGCACCTTCGGCCTGGTGCAGTGGCTCACTCCTGCAATCCTAGCACTTTGGGAGCCAGAAGCGGGTGGATGGCTTGAGGTCAGGAGCTCGAAACCAGCCTGGCCAACATGGTGAAACCCCATCTCTACTAAAAATACAGAGATTGACCGGGCGTGGTGGTGGGCACCTGTCATCCCAGCTACTCTGGAGGCTGAGGCAGGAGAATGGCTTGAACCCGGGAGGTGAAGGCTGCAGTGACCTGGGTGGCAGAGCAAGACTGTCTCAAAAAACACAAAAACAAAAAAACAAAAACAGACACCATCACCTGTGCAATATTGCCAAAATCGAACCTGAATTTAATTGTAAGTTTCTAGAGCTAATTTCTATACATAGGAAGCATGAGGGCAAGAGGGTATGTTAAACAATAAAACAAAGAGGGAAATAGGCAATTCTAAATGTAGGGCGTTGTATAGGACAATCCAGCCAGTTTCTTCAGATCAGTGGTTTTTTTTTTTTTCTTTAAAGGTAGGGAAGAGACTTTCTCTAGACTCTAAAAGAGACCTAAGAGATCTTACATCCAAATGTAAGGATCAGGCCTCTTTAGGATCCTAACTTAAGCCAATGAACTAGAAAAAGACATTTTTGAGACAGCTGGGGAAATTTGAATACATACACCGAGGAATTCACGTTAACCTGGTTAGATGTGGAAATGGGACTGTGGCTATGTACGAAAATTGTGTATAGGTTTTTGCATCTTTGTAAGTGCTGGATTATGTAAGGATGAAATGATACAATATTTGAGATTTGCAAGGCTGGGAGCAGTAGCTCACACCTGTAATCCCAGCACTTTGGGAGGCCGAGGCAGGCAGATCACCTGAGGTTAGGAGTTCAAGGCCAGCCTGGCTAGCATGGTGAAACCCCATCCCTACTCAAAATACAAAAATTAGCCAGGTATGGTAGTGTGCACCTGATTCCAGTTACTTGGGTTACTTGAGGCAGGAGAATTGCTTGAACCCAGGTGGTGGAAGTTGCAGTGAGCCTAGATCACACAACTGCACTTCAGCCTGGGCAACAGAGCAGGAGTCTGTCTAAAAAAAAAAAAAAAAAAAGAAAAGAAAAAAGGAAAAAAAAACTTTAACAAAGAAAATAATAAAGGAAAAAGATGGCTAAAGGCAGGGTAGCAGAATCGCACTTTTGAATTCTGGAAAATATCATGCATGTTGATTATACTGTTCTCTCTATTTTAAAATAGATTTGAAGTTTCTTTTTTAAAATCCCTTTAAAAGTAGAGGCCTGAGCAGGTGATCAGTTCTGATCATGAGACAGAGATGGACTGGGGGCTTCCCTGAGATTATTTTCTCTCATTCTTAAAAAGGATCACATGGAAGGGGAATTTTTTTTCTGTTCTGAACCATGTTGTCTGCATATGATGCCAAGATCAGTGGCAGCCGTTCTGGCATTGGGCAAGGCGTCCCAAGAAAGAGCAAGCCCTCCAGCAGACGGCGGAGCCTGGGTGGGAGGACCAGGGTCACTAAACAGCCACCAACTGTAGGGCTGAGCCATGTAAGGTGATAAGATCATTTCTTCGGCCAGGCACAGTGGCTCACGACTGTAGTCCTCGCACTTTGGGAAGCCAAGGTGGGTGGATCACCTGAGGCCAGGAGTTCGAGACCAGCCTACCAACATGGCAAAACCCTGTCTCTACTAAAAATGCAAGAACATGGGCCGGGCGTGGTGGCGGGCACTTGTAATCCCAGCTACTTCGGAGGCTGAGGCAGGAAAATCACTTGAACCTGGGAGACGGAGGTTGCAGTGAGCCTTTAACTCCAGCCCGGGCGACAAGAGCAAAACACCACCTTGAAAAATAAAAATTTTTTTTAAAATCATTTTTTCTTGTTGCTTATGCTAGTTGGTAATTTCAAGTCCTTCATTTAGGGAGTCATGGAGGTGCCCTGGGTGAGCAACTCACCCCAGGTCTCCTGATGGGGCACCTGCTCCGGTTCCTTAGCTCAGGGCCACACAGCCACCTCTGGGTGGGGGCAGAGGTGACACCTCCCAGAATCCACACCAAGCAAAGTGAGAGGGGGATGCTTTCTTGAGGAAGATGACGATTCTCATTTTCTGGTGGCAAAACAACCAAGGTCCATTTACCTTCTATAAAATGGGGATAGCTCCCAACTTAAATCATGATTTCAGAGGTTGGATTATTTTTAATCTAGTGCGTGCTAATAGCTCAGGAGATGGTCATTGTTCTTCCTGCAGGTCTGACCACGTGATCAAGGCCAACTGCAAATGGGTTACACCTGAAGCCACTGGCCCCGCTTAGTGACCCCAGGATACGGGAGGATGCAGGCTACTCCCCGACTCAGAATTCAGTGCCCACGAATTCTTCCTGGAAAGGGGCCTGATTGGTCCAGCACGGTGGCACTTTGAAAGGCTGAGGCAGGGTTATCACCTGAGGTCAATGGTTCGAGAGCAGCCTGGCCAACATGATGAAACCCAGTCTCTGCTAAAAATACAAACATCAGCTGGGCATGGTGGCAGGCACTGTAATCCTGACTACTCAGGAGGCTGAAGCACGAGAATTGCTTGAACCCGGGAGGCAGAGGTTGCAGTGAACCAAGATCGTGCCACTGTACTCCAGCCTGGGGAACACAGCGAGACTTTGTCTCAAGAAAAGAAAAATAAAAGGCACCTCATTACCTGCTTATTCAACTCAATTCAAAAATCACCCCTGCCTCCCACTATTCTCCACTCTACCGAGGAGACTTCTGCCAGAAACTTTCACTCACCCACTTCTAACCCACACGGGTAACCCCTGCAGGAGCCACTTCATAATTCCCTGGCATTAACTCTGTGCCAACTCTGCACAGCACCGGTGCCCAAGACAGAGCAGACTCCTGGGAAGGGCAGCGAGGCAGCGGAGAGAAGCCAGCCCTGGACCCAGAGAAGCATGGGCAGAGGAGGTCCCTGGCTTGCGAAGCGCAGCTACGGGGCCACAGTCTGGCCCAAGGTAGGGAATCAGTCATCAGGCCTGTGACTGCCCAGAGCAATGGCATGAGGTCAGTCACAGGCCTGGGGGCACCTTGAGGGGGCAACCCTGCTGGGCCTCCGCCTTCCCTGTGAGGATGAAGCCGCTGGCAGGGCTGATCGAACAAAAGCGGTCCATCTCAAAGCAAGAGGCTCACAGCGATTGTGTTTCGTTGCTCTGGGATGTTTGGTTGTGTGTCTGTGTCTTCCAGAGGGGTTTCCACACACCACCTGTCATTGCGCAACACAGGTCCAAGTTCACACATCCTTCAAAACGCGTGGCTGGCGTAACCAGATTCCTGGAGTCCTCAAGACCATGAGGGAGGGGCCGTGGGGAGACGGGGGGCTCGATGGCACGTGGTGAATTCTAGCAGCCTAAGAAGTAAACGAAACAGGAAACCGCAGAGGTGGTGTTCAGGGTCTCAGAAGGGACTGGAGCACTGGCCAAATGCTTGGCTCTGTTAGAGTGAGCAGAATAAAAGCATGTCAGAAAAAACGAGAAGGAATGCTGGCGACTTCTGTCACTATCAGGAGGCAGTGGACTACAAGTCATAGGATAACCCATCCACCGTGCCTTAAACATGTAGGGACTGTCCTTCTCCCATCACAAGAAGATGGAGCAATGTTCCTGCTGGGGCTTCTGAGGTTCACGTTGTCAGAGCCAGGATCTCAGCAGTTCTGGGATCTTTTCTAAAGGTCATCTCTGAGTCACCTCTGTCTGCAAGGGGGACTGGGATGGTGAGTGTTTAGCTCTCCATCCTCGGGGTGGAGGCAGGCAGGGGAGAAGAAGGTCGGGGAGGGTGCTGGGTTAGCCACCCATGACCACTCTGAGCATGCTGGGGGCCAGGCACACTGCTTCTGCAAGACAAGCATGGTCCCCGAGCCCACCTGGAAAGCTGGGAGCTGGCACATGTTCCCTGAATTCCTGCCTCCCTGCGTCTCCATTCTTGTTGTAACCTGCCTTGGCTGTGAGCTCTGGGTGTTTGCTTCCTCTCTGGGTAGCTGCCAGTCTGAATTATTTATGAACCTAAGGTACACACTGATGGCGTTTCAACAAAGGCCACCAAAGGGAGCAGCCTGTCAGTAACCCTGAAGCTTAGCACGCAGCAAAAAGGACTCGGATAAAACTGTAAGCTTCCTCTGCAGGGAAGAGGAAGGTCTGGCCTGCTCCAGGGGAGCCGGAGGTGGCCAGAAGCAAACCCACGCCTACTTCCCTCCATTTTCCAGGTGCCGTAGGTTGGCTGCAGTAACTGGGAACTGAGAACCGGTGGGTGCTGGGGCACGAACTGGGCCACATGCCTTGGGGTCCCCAGGACATAGGCCAGTCCCCAGAGGTAGGAATGAGAGCCCAGACTCTGGAGGCAGGCGGACCAGGGTTTATGCCCTGGCAAGTCCTGATGGGGCTGAGGATCGTAACCTCTTCATGCCTCAGTTTCCCTATCTGGCCAGCAGTGTTGCTGTGAGAATTAAATGCAGCCACCCCTGTGCAGTAGATTGTTTCCAACAACAACAACAAAAATGGCCACAATTGTCCCCTCCCTGAGTTCACACCCCCTTGCAATGTGACTTTACAGCAACTCTCACCAAGAGGCGGAGTCTCTTCCACACCCTGGAACCTGGGCAGGCCTGTGACTCACAATGGCCAATGGAATGCCCTGCAAGTGACGGTCATGCCCTTCTGAGCCTTGCCGCTTCTGCTGGTGGGAATGCCGCATGGCAGAGCCCAGGGAGGTTATGTAATGGGCCCAGCTAATGAGTGGTAGGGGCCAAAGGGCTTGGCCTGTGGGACTGTCTAAGGCCAAAGGCCGTCCATAAACTCCACATAGGAACATCTCCTGAAGGGGAGTGGGCTCTTTTTTTTTTTTTTT
>NW_016107427.1:4835199-4861188 GCF_001604975.1 Cebus imitator | reverse complement strand
TTTTTTAGATGGAATCTCGCCGTGTTGCCCAGGCTGCAGTTCAGTGGGCGACTTGAACCGGCTCTGCAACTGCCCAGAGACAAAAGCTGTTTTACTGGGAGTCTCCGGCTGCTCTGCACGTCTCTGAGAGGGCAGGTGATAATCGTTGTTTTTAGCACAGTTGCATGTTTCTAGCACTATTTCGTCAATGGCTTATGTGGTAAGTAGGTGCTCAGCAAAGGTGTCAGTTAATTGAAGAACCCCCTAGACCAATGTGAGAATCTCCAGGAGCACTCCTCAAGGCACAGACAGCTGAGCCTTGCCCTGGATTCCGTGGGCATGGAGTAGGGCCCTGCACTTTTCATTAGTCATGGGTTCCAGGTGACGCTGGTGCTGCTGGCTGGGGACCCCACTGTGAACGGCAGGCACAGTGGATAGAAGCTTGTCTCCAGAGGCAGACGGCCAGGCTCTGCAGTGCGGCTCTGCAGCTACTCAATCTCTCCCTGCCTCAGTTTCCTCATCAGTAAAACTGAGGGAATTACAATGCACACGCCACCTGGTAAATGCCACATAAACGTTGTTTAAAACATAAGGATGCAAACAGAGAAGAGAGAACAAAAGTGAAACTCCCCACCACTCTGTTTCCCTCCTTTTCCTTCCGCCTCCTCACCCTGAGCTGGAATGGGGGGATGTGGAACCGGGCTCCGTGCTAAGACCCTGCGGTGGGCAACAGCTCTGACTCCTCAGAACAAGCAAATCTCAAGGTCAAATGTAGGCTCCCGGGCCCTGGGGCGCCAATGGCTCCAATCTCCTTAACTCACAGAACCCGAAGAGCCGGTTCCTCTGGGCACAGAACAACCTGAGCTGGGCATTGAAAGGAAGGGAAAGAAAACACCCCGCAGAGGTATTTCCAGCCTGCCCAGGGCAGCTGGGAGGAGACTCCGCGCCGCCGGGTTCTTCTGTGGGCAGAAAGGGTCAGAATCCCACATCTGTACCGTCCCCACTGTCACGGGCTTATGCCAGGAATGGCCTGAGCAGGGCAGCCCTCCAGGGTTCCTGGGAGGCAGGGCTGAGGACCCCGGGCAGGCCTGGGTGAGCCACCTGCATGCACTCCGCTTACTGGTGACTTCCCTGCGGAATCACAGCTCTTCCTGTACTCCTCAGTTTACCTCTGTTTGCACTAGCAGGAGACTGGGGACAAGAACTTTCCTGTACCTCCTTCACTGGCTCTTTCTACCTCTCAAAACCCCTACCAGGGCAGCTGGAGAACTCTCTGGAACATGAATCAGACCCCAGAGCCACCTTGACACGGTTCAGTGCCCATAAGACAGTTCGAGGGCTGCTTGTGAGTTAGTCAAGGCTCCTCACCTCATCCCACAACCCTGTCCCCACCACCTCCCACAGCTGGGGCCCCCCAACATCAGCAGTCACCCATGCAAGACTTGGTGCCTGCTGTTCCCTCATCCGGGAAAGCCCTTCTGCACCTGAACCCCTGGGGAGACCCCAGCACCAGCCTCTGGGGCAGTCTCTGCTGGTCACTGTCACAGTGGCTTCTCTCTGGTCTCGCGCCATGTGCTGCATCTACAGCAGTCTACAGAAGTAGACACAATCTCACAATCTCCCCCTGCCTCAGTTTCCTCGGTAGCCCTGAACACAGTGTAGAAATGACCTCCTTTCGTGTCTGGCCCTCAATAGACTGTGGGCCCCTTGGAGCAGGGTTGGGGCCTCCACGGTGAGCCTTCTCTTCCCCACTCCAGAAGGCCCAGAAACTCCATCCTCACACAGCACTCCAGGGTATGGGCTCTGAGCCCCAACTCCCTTGGCCCAAGCTCCATCTTGATCGAGGAGCTGAGGCAAGTCCTTTCACCTCGTGGTGCCTCTGATTCCTTATCTGCAAAATGGGTACAACCTCTGACTCAGAAGACTGAGAGGCTTTGCAGGTCTCTCCCCCTGCCTGGCACAGGCACACCCATGAGGCTGAGGCGCAAACCAGAAAATCTGCTTCTCCTGGGTGAGAAAAATGAATGTCAGGCAGCCCAGAGAGTGACCCGCACAGCATCTTGGTCTGCAGACAGGCGGATTATCAGAAGGAAGCAGGGAGGCTGCGACGGAGAGGCAGGGGCGTTGGGTCGAGCGGCTCCAGAACAGAGGCAGCTGTGGAGGCGCAGCGCCCTGTTCCTGCACCAATGCTTTCTGCTTCTGCTCTGAGACATTCCACCGCCCGCCGTCTCACCTGGAGGCATCCAGACCTGCTCTCCTAGGCAGGACCGCTCTTCCCTGAACAGGTTCCCCCACCAACCCCTCTCTCCTAGGCAGGACCGCTCTTCCCTGAACAGGTTCCCCCACCAACCCCTCCAGGCCTGGCACAGCCAGGCTTCCCCAGAGGCAGAGCCGGCCGGCCTGTGTGCAGGGCCCGACCTCTGCCCAGACACATGCGGGTTTTGTAGCTCGACCTTCTGAAGACAATGGTATTCTCCACTCTTCTTCCTGGTGGCCAGCGGTGGGGTGGGAGGTCCCCTCATTGTCACCATCTCGTCCTCTGTGCTGTCTTCAGAAGGCATCAAACACTTGTGAGTGTTTTAAACAAAACACCAGGTCCGCTGCAGACAGGCAGTTTAGACAGAAGCCGTCTTCACCCAACTGCTCGCCGAGGTGTGAGATGATGCCCAGCACCACAGGGTGCTGGCCATGTTAATTTCATCCGACTTCTTAAGGCTTCAGAAATGGATTCGGGAGCTGAGATCAAACAGTCCAAAGGTACGTATCTAACATACACACCACACACACACACACACACACACACACACATGTGCACTCATTCATGCATACACAGATACACACATAGGTACATACATGCACACACATGTGCAAACACGTCACAGACCCAAACAATAAGCACACAGCTTTGCTTCATTTCTTAAATCATTTTTGCTTCAGGTTTTCACACAATGAAGACAACGTTAAGCTGAAAAAAAGAAGATTGAAGGTAACCTACTGGTCTTTAAGTGTGTGCCTGTGTGAGCACCTCTACTCAGAAACCCACTCAAAACAAGAAAGATAACGACGGAAGAAATCAATGACTCTCCACTTCTAATTTCGAGGACAGGACAGAATAATGATCTCCAGCTGCAGCCGCGTGGAGCTGGCGGCTGCGTGTGAGACGTGGTTCCCAGCATCCGATTTCTAAGACGTGAGCCCACATAGGACTCCTGTGCCCACTAGCAGTCACGAGAGAATCAGCCTGGCTGCCTTCCAGCACAGGTGCTGCTCCCACGGGGAAGAAGCTTCCTCTCGAGGCTGGAGAAGGGGCCCACAGCCTCTGGTAGTGGCTGGCTGCAGATGTCTGCAAAAGCAGCGCCCGCTTGGGCTTGCCAACATGAAGGCAGACAGGCCACTGACACTGGTCAGCAGTCACCACTGGCCAGTCCCTAAGTTTCCCAGAGCTGTGGTTTTCTCCCCTTGACCCATTTCATCAACCATTTCATCAAGCGGCTACCGTTTCGGAGCTGGGTGACAGCAGCCAGCTGATGAAATGGCTGTGCAGATAGAAACCATGTTGGTCAAGTCCTGACTTTACAAAATGTGTCAAATAAGTGTGCAATGAATGGTAGCTATGATTAGTTTGTAACAAGGAGAAATACAGCATCTGAGGGAGGCAGGGTGTGCTGCGTGGGAAAGGTCCCCTGAGGACAGGGGTGTCCATAACAAGACAGGCTGGGGAACTCCAGGCAGGGAGAGACGAGGTTATCTTTTCTTCTGCAGGAGAGGGGTTGATATGAGGGGAGGGAGGAGGGAGAGGAGAGGGAGGAGGGACAGGGGAGGGAGGAGGGAGAGGAGCCAGGAGGGGTGGGTGGGGCGGGAGCTGGCCACATGAAATTCCTTCGTGATGAGTAACCAGAGGACCCGGCAAACAGAACCTCCACCAGGCAGTGGGTGTGAGAGTTTTCTTTGAACACAGACGAGTACAAACAAGGAAACACAAAATCTTCCCCTGTGGACAACTCCTGAAGACATTGCGAAAAATAAAGCCCTGTACTGAAAGAAAATCCAAACAGTCCGGGAAGGTACAAAACGAAGACACAGCCTCTCCCAGCCCCACCTCCACAAAGAGTTTCCCCAAATATCTTCTGTTCCCGAGACGGCCCCGAGGCAGGGAGAACGCTGGCTTCCTGTCCCTGGGACTGCAGGAGCCGCTGCAGCTGCTGAGCTCCTGGCTATGGATTTAGTGGCTTCAAACAACAAACATTTATGATCTTACAGTCCCAGAGCCCAGAAGTTCCAGTTGAGCCTTAGGTGTGAAACCCAGCTCCGAATCCAGCATCATGCTTATGAAAGCTGCTCTGTACCTTGTGGCCAAATGGCTGCTTCTTTCAACTCCTAAATGCAGCGTTTTCTTGTTCCTTCTCTGCGTTGTTTCTCTGCTGAGCAGCTGCAGATGGAAAACCACCTATGATATTTACATCCGCCAAAGCCAACCCTTCTCCAGTTTGGCAGGCATGTGGGACTCTGGCACGGAGTGGAGGGGCCCCTCGCTAGGTCTTCTTGCTCCAAAGCAGGACAGCAGTTCCTATCAAGCACCTGACACGCATGAAGCTGCTATTAGCCCCATTGTGGAAACAAATGAAGACCACCTACCTGAGACCAACCGCTGAAGACAAGAAAGATAACGACGGAAGAAATCAATGACTCTCCACTTCTAATTTCGAAGTGGTCATTATTCTGAAGACCACCTAGCTGAGACCAAGGGCTGTGCATTCTGAGCTGGCTCTAGTGAGGGGGCTGCCTCTACCACCTGCGTTCGGCAGAGACTCAGGTCAGGCAGTGGGGAACTTGGTGGTGGACGACAGGCCCCAGGGGTGCCCCGATGAGACGGTCTTCAAAAAGACTCTGGGAAGGCTCATGGGAGTGGACATCCTAGGGGACTGGCTGGGGCACATATTTGACTTTCTCTGATTAGCTCTAAATTAGAAGCAGTCACAAAAATTAGAAAAGCTGGCTGTCGTTGACAAAGTCCTGACCATTCTGGACCGATTGCTGCAAAGATTAGGAGTCTCGCTATTGTCTTTGTAGGATAAAGAAGCTACTTTATCCTCTTTTGTTGAGTAACTGAGGCCTGCGAATTAAACTGACGCAAAGACAGGCAGGAGAAAGGGGTTTATTTCATGTGTCTATGGGAGCCAACAGAAGAATTAGCCGGGGCCGAGTGTGGCTCACACCTGTAATCCCAGCACTCTGGGAGGCCGAGACAGGCGAATCACCTGAGGTTAAGAGTTCGAGGCCAGCCTGGCCAACATGGCGAAATCCCATCTCTACTAAAAATACAAAACTTAGCGGGGCATGGTGGTGAGCGCCTGTAATCCCAGCTACTTGAGGGGCTGATGCAGGAGAATTGCTTGAACCCAGGAGACAGAGGTTGCAGTGAGCCGAGATCTCATCATTGCACTCCAGCTTGGGCTACAGAGAGAGACTCCATCTCAAAAACAAAAAGCAGCTGGCCGATAAATAGCTAAAGATTTATACACCTTCTTAGTAGGGAAAAGAAAATGGGGGAGAAGTGGCTTTTATGAGAAAAACAAATTTTTTTTTTTAAGAAAAAACAAATGAGATTTTAGGAGGAAGGGAGATAAAGTTTGTGTTAATGCCTGTCTACACAGGTATGAGTGGGCTTTCCATCTTCTTCAGGGCCATAAAGCTCCCCCAGAGAGGAGAGTTCCGGTCGCCTCCTTGCCTGGAAGTTGCTAGTTTTAGTCAAACACTGGAAGACCTGAGGAGGCCTTTTCCTGCATGTATTAAATCTCAAATGTCTTCAGCTTAAAGCAATCCTTAGGTCATCTCTGAAGTTCTGAGTGAATTCCCATAACTGTTTGTATACTTGGCCTCTCATCATTTTCAGGATGAGGAAACTGAGGCTCAAAGGGTTGAAACACCTTACCCAAGCTGCCCATCAGTGGGTCACAGAGCAGTCCTCTCCAAGGTCCTTTCCACAAAGTCACCTCACTCATATGGGGAGAGTCACCAGATTGTGTAAAGGTGACGTTACAGAAGAAAATCCTGGTCACCCACTCATCCATCCATCCATCCATCCATCCATCCATCCATCCACCTACCCATCCATCCATCCACCCATTCATCCATCCACCTATCCATCCATCCACCCATCTACCCATCCATCCACTCATCCATTCATTCATCCATCCACCTATCCATCCATCCATCCATTTATCCATTCATCAATTTATCATCCATTTATCCATCCACCTATCCATCCATCCACCCATTCATCCATCCACTCATCTATTCATCTATCCACCCACCTATCCATTTATCCATCCATCCATCCATTTGTCCATCCACCTATCCATCCACCCATCCATCCATCCACTCGTCCATTCATCCATCCATCCATCTAACCCTCCATTCACCTATCCATCCATCTATCCATTTATCCATCCACCTATCCATCCACCCATCCATCCATCCACTCATCCATTCATTCATGCATCCACCTATCCATCCATCCACCTATCCATTCATCCATCCATTTTCCTATTCATCCATCTACCTATCCATTCATTTATCCATCCACCTATCCATCCACCCATCCATCCATCCACTCGTCCATTCATCCATCCATCCATCTAACCATCCATTCACCTATCTATCCATCTATCCATCCATTTATCCATCCACCTATCCATCCATCCACCTATCCATTCATCCATCCATTTTCGTATTCATCCATCTACCTATCCATTCATTTATCCATCCACCCATCCATCCATCCACCTATTCATCCATTTATCCATCCACCCATCTATCCATTTATTCATCCACCTACCCAGGCATCCATCCACTAGTCTATGCAATAATAATTTAGCTCTGAATCATGCTGGATGCTTGATCATGTTGGAGTATAAAGTCCAAGATGACACAGTCCCTAATTTTGAGGTGTCCATACTCTAGGGGAGACAGACTTGTAAAAAGTTATTGTTGTTATAATATATTAAAATCTGCAGTGACTACGTTCATGAAATACCTGAACAGAATGTTGTCAGCACATGGTGATAAGCACGTTCACCAAGGTGGCGAGATGGCAGAGATCTGTGTCCTCCCATTTATTATGTTCTACGTTTTCCAAATTGTCTGCTTTCCAAATGCACTATTTTTATAATTGGAGTGGAGATTCTTTAAAATTATTCAATATTTCTATATTGTCTAAAAATGTGATTGGTTCTTAGGCCCATTTGACACCTGAGCTAATCAACCCTCATCCTTGCCCTTCAGCAGCTGCCCTTCCCCAAGACTCCCCCAGCCCACCCCAGAACATCAGAGTTTTCCAAACCTCCGGTTCTTGCTCACCTTGAATTCTGTCTGCAGCGTTCTTACCACCACCTTTGCCTGGAAAACTCCCCCTTGTCCCTCAAAACCTAGTTTAAATGTTTGCTTTCCACATTGCATGGCACTGCCTGCCTGCTGGCTGTATGATTTTACCCGCACTTTTGGTGTTCTTCAAAATGTGCTGTTTAATAGATGCATAATATCCCATCAAAGCACCATAATTTATTTCATCCACCCTTGGTTTGGGGTCATTTAGGCTGTTTCTGACATTCGCTATTATAAATAATGCCTTAGTTAGCTTCTCCTTCACAATCCTGGATTCTATCTCTGCTTCCTTAGGCTAGATTCCTAGAAATGGAGTCTCCAGGGCAAAGAGTAAGAACGCTTTTAAGGCTCTTCATACATATTTCAAAACTGCTTTCCAAGCAGGCTGAACAATTTGTGCTCCAGCACCAGAGTGGAGGGATGCCTGTACGAGGTCATGATTTCAAGTTTGTTACTTTGACAGCTGAAGATGCCACTGCTTCATTGTTTTAATTTGCATTTCTTTGACTCTCGGTTATTTTGAGCTTTGAAAAATGAGTTTACTTTTAAAAGTTTATTTATGGCTGGGCGCGGTGGCTGAGGCCTGTAATCCTAGTACTTTGGTAGGCTGAGGTGAGTGGATCACGAGGTCAGGAGATCGAGACCATCTTAGTTAACAAGGTGAAACCTCATCTCTACTAAAAATACAAAAAATTAGCTGGGTGTGGTGGCACACACCTGTAGTCCCAGCTACTTGGGAGCCTGAGGCAGGAGAATCACTTGAACCCAGGAGGCAGAGGTTGCAGTGAGCCAAGATTGTGCCACTGTTCTCCAGCCTGGGTGACAGAGCAAGACTCCATCTCAAAAAAAAAAAAAAAGTTTATTTATAATGTGTAGTGGTCAAGGGCACAGGCTTCAGAGTCCAAGAGACGTTCAACCCTGGCTCTGCTGATGAGGACCTCGTGACTTGGGGAGCCCTCGTGGAGATGAAACGAGATCATGCCTGCAGGTCTCTGTGCCGGTGTCTGCGACCTGAGTGTGCAATCAACATTAGCTTCATTGTTCTCGGAGTTCTTAGACCTTCCTTTGTTTTGTGCAATTTCTGTGCACACTTTCTGGTCGATTTACTAGTGGAATGTTTTTCTTATTAATTGGTAGGAGCTCTTCTATATATTTAGGATTTCAACTCTTTGCTTGCCATGTTTATGCTAATTTTTTTTCAAATATTTTCTCTTTGCATCATTTTTGCTCCAGGAGATTTTTGTTTTATATACTCATGTCTTCATTGATGGTTCCTTCCATTAATTTTATGCCAACGATTTCTTCCCAGAACCGAGATCAATTAAATATTGTCTTCTAATAGATATTGTTTTACATCTACCTTAAATCCACAGGCAAACTACCTTGGTATAAATTATCAGGGAAAATCTAACCTGGTTCTTTTCCAGTGTCATTTAGAAAATAATTCCCTCTTCTAGATTCAAAAGCAGAATATCAGGCATGTTTTTAAATAGCTTGCTGGCTCCAATGTGGTAGGGGAAAGAATAACAGCAGTCATACAAAACAACCAACGTTTATTTAGTACTGACTTTGTACAGGCTGTGTTCTGAGTCCTTTGCAGATATTCACTCACTCAGACCTCAGAATCACCCCGCAGAAAACAGGTTTACCCTGGGGTTTAAGGAACTTGCCCAAGCTCAGAGCTAGAAGCGGCTGAACAGGGATGGGATGGAACCGGGATGAGGCCGTCAGAGTTAAGCAGATGAGTCAACGTACCTGTCCAGAGGAGGCACAGGGGCTGGCCTAGACCATGGCAGGGGAAGGAGAGGAGACGGCAGGCTGGTCACATATTGAAGACATGATGTCTTTGGGATCCCATTACGGACCACCAGGATGGGGCAGAGCTCGAGAACCCCATCTCAGTGCGCAGCTAAGGCCCTCACGGAAGACTTGCGCTTTCTGTAAAACCATCGCCTCCTCTTCCTCGCTGTTCCCAGCATCCCTGGGCTGCACAAGATAGAAACGCAGCAGGTTTGGACCACAATCCCGAAAACTGAAATCCAAAAAGATCAAAATTTCCAAAATCCCCCACATCTAACATCCCAGAAGTTGCAATTACAGGACAACTTTTTTGTTTGTGTTTCTTTTCTGGTTAAAGTTTGGTTTTTTCACTATTTTAAATTTTCAGCATTATTTTTCACAGCTGTCTATGCTGAGCATTTCATCTTTGCATCATCTCCAATACCGGAGGTGTAAATTGTGTAGGGAATTTTATATTATTTTCCCTTTTTTTGAGACAGGGTCCCTCTCTGTCATTCAGGCTGGAGGGCAACGGCATGAGCCCTGCTCACTGCAGCCTCCACCTCCCAGGCTCAGTCGAGCCTCCCAAGAAGCATCACAGCACCCGGTTAATCTGTGTATTTTTTGTAGTGATGGGGTTTCACCATCACCCAGGCTTGTAGGGATTTTTAGGGTACTAATGTTTTTTTGCCTGTTTTGCAAATCTGACTTCATAAAAGGGAACCATCACAATGCTGACTTTGTAAGCATTGTGTGTGTATGCAAAAACTTTGAAACCTCCTCAATAAATGAAAAGATATCTTTTTTGTATATTTGCATGTGTGAAAGATAAAATTTCTCCAGATCTCTCTCTGCTTTTTGGGTGACTGCATATGAATGTGGTGAGGACCCAGGGAGGCTGCTGATAGATCTTGTCAGTAGACTTAGGTTGTCGGTCATGGCACTTCCGATGACCGCAGTTCTAAGCTGGGTGCACGCGATCGCCAGCCGTAGCCATCAGCGTTAGCACGTCTCCCTCTCTGACCTATTGCCTTGTGAATACGGTGAACCTGCCCAGAGCTGATCTACCTGTGTGCCTATCATTAGCACACCTGAGCGTCTGTGCTTACAAAAGCATGTGTGCTCTTGCCGCCTATTTTATTGTATAAAGCGGCCTATGAAGTATTCCATTGTGTTTTTATGTTTCTCAAATAAATTCCCTTTTAAAAATGTAAATATTTTCTAAAATTTTAAAATTACACTTTAAAGAATTATATTTTTAGGAATTTGATTTTTAGGATTTCGACACTCGGGATTGTGTCTTTTGGGACTATGACGCGCTCCCAATGGCAGGCCAGTCCTCATTCTTCCCAAACGGCTCGGACACAGTGGGCACAGATGTGGCCAGAGGGGGCTCTTCTTTCTCTCCCCCTGAAATCCCGCCCACCTGTTTCTCTTCCTCTTTTTTCCCCAGCCCCTCTTCCAAGAAGCCTGGCTCTGGCCTTAGGCTCCCGGGGAGAAAAGGTCCACGAAGGGGTCCAAGTGGCCTTCCTGAGTCACACCTGACCTTCGGGTCATGGCTCTATCAGCTCACACTCTCTGAGCTACAGAGGCCTCAGGTGGTATGAGGGGACCTAGTGCTCCTCTAGTTGACCAGCTCTTGCAGGACCAGCCATGAGCAGCCCAGCCGTTCCGGGTGTGGCAAGCCGCTGTCAGTCCTCGCTCTGGACCTTCCAGTCAGAACAATGGGCCTGCTGTTCTGAGGCCAGGGCAGAGTCCACAAGGGTCACGACAGCTGCTGGGCTGAGCGCAGGCCGTCCTGATGTGCCTCATCTGCGACCTCTGGGTGGATTCGAGCTCCTGGCTTTATCTCTATTGCCTACAGAATCACAACAGATTTCTTCTCTGTCCTCTGCTTCCTCTTCTCTAAGCTGGAGCCATTTGACTTGCCGTTTTCCCCTCAGGTGGCTGAGGGAAGAGCCTGGGACCATGACTGCTCCTGTGCTCCCTGAGGGTGCAGCCCTCCTGTGGGCACTGGAGTCAGTATTAGTCAGTGCTCCTCCCTCCTGCCCAGCTCCTCCCGTTCCAGTGACCTTTCCTCTTCCTGAACCAGCTGGGGAAGGCACGCGGTCCCAGGCTGCTGTCTAAAGTGCTTTCCATTTGTCTCTGCAGACAATCTCATTTTCCTTTCCAGCCTCTGATGGAAGAGGCGAAGGGAGCTCCTCCAACTGGCTAGCTGTGCTTTCTGACCCAGGCCCCGGGGCTGCTGCCTGCCCTAGAGGATCGCTGGCTGCCCTGGAACTTCCTGCACATTGCTGGTCTTGCATTTCCTACTTATCTGTCAACAAAAGTACATCATTTATCTGCTTCTCATCCCACCTCCTTCCAGCCACTGCAGCCCCTGCCCTCGCTGAATGGATGCCTTTGTGCTGGGAGCATGGCCTGCCTTGGAGAGAACCACAAACAATGACCCGGGCTTAGTGAAGAGTCAGGTCAGCACACCGGTGAGGCTAAGTTGACTCCCAGAAGCCACGATGACAGGCCATGAAGAGTCAGGGAGAGCCTTTTGGGTTTGATGTCCACAGCTCCCTGTCCCCCATGGCACTGTCTTCAGGGCCAGGCGCCGGAGCCTCTGGCTAGTGGGAGGATGTTTTCTCCAAGTGTCAGCTGTAGGTCATCAAAGCGAAGGGTATTTCAATGTCTAAAACAGAATCAGTAGGAGTTAGAGAGAGGGAAGGAGGGAGAGTTATCGGGGACACCTGGCTCCCATGACTATGGAGGCTGAGAAGCCCCACACCCGCCATCCACAAGCCGGAGGACCAGGAGTGCCTGTGGTGGTGCTAAGATTCAGTCTGAATCCAAAGGCCTGAAAACCAGGAGGACCGATGGGAGAACGCTCGGTCCCAGGGCCAGAAAAGGCAAGAGGAAATGTCCCGGCTCCGCAGACAGGAGGCACAAGAGGACTGATATGGTTTGACTGTGTCCCCACCCTAATCTCAACTCGAATTTTATCTCCCAGAATTCCCACGTGTTGTGGGAGGGACGCAGGGGGAGGTAATTGAGTCATGGGTGCCAGTCTTTCCCCTGCTATTCTAAAAATAGTGATTATGTCTCACAAAATCAGATGGTTTATTCAGGGATTTCCACTTTTGCTTATTCCTCGATTTCTCTTGCCGCCCCCAGGTAAGAAGCGCCTTTCACCTCCCACCATGATTCTGAGGCCTCCCCAGCCATGTCGAACTGTAAATGCAATTAAACCCCTCTCTTCCCAGTCCCGGGTATGTCTTTATCAGCAGCCTGAAAACAGACTGATACAGGGCCAGCCCCTCCTCCTTCCACCTTTTGTTCTATTCCAGCCCTCAGGGGACTGGATGGTGCCCACCTACACTGGGGAAGGCCATCTGCTTTACTGAGTCTACCGTTTCAAATGCTAACCTGTTCTGGAAACATCCTCACAGACACCCCAGAAATAATGCCTCATCTGGGCACCTCATGGCCTAGTCAAGTTGACACATAAAATTAATCATCACACAGAGTCTGTGTCTCTTTGTAACACTCCCCTCATCCTCCCCTCCCAGCCACAGGTCTTGCCTCAAGAAGGTCCTTCCACCCCATCCCTGGTCATTCCAGGAGAGGTGGTGTCTTCCCTGCCCCTTCTCCAGAACACCGGTGATTCCAACACCTACTTCTTACACGCACCTTCCATTCACTCATTCTCTGAACAGCAGACCCGGTGGCTGCCACCCTGGTTTCAAGTCCAAGTAATAGCATTGAGTACCAAGTAATGGTGCTCAAACAGCGAGAGCTGGGTGAGTCATTTGGCCTCTGAGAGCCTCAGTGCCTCTATCTATAAAATGGGGACAACTTCTTCCCTGTGTGGTCATCACTGAGAGGTTATTACCTCTGCTGAAATGAGTGAGGAGAGCTGAGGCATTTGTCAACTGCTGCAAATCTATGCTGGGCTTCTGCAGAGGGCGGCCTCGGATTCTGTGACCCGTGCTGGTAACGGGATGTACACTTTGGTCTTTGGCAGACTCCCTGGATGGTGCTCAAAAAGGTGTGAGGGACCCATCGGGCAGGTTCCAGGAAAGTTGACTGTTGGTCTTGGGTCATCGGGCCAGCCACACCCCTTTTGACACCATGCCTCGTCCACGCCCAGGAGGCCTGCTGGCATTTTTCCACTGTGCCACCCAGCATTGGATCTTCCAAGCTGTGTCAGCAGAGGCAGAACCCAGAGCAGGCACCCGAGAACCTCCCCTGGGGTAAGGCTTCCCCCAGTGAGCCTCAAGGTCCTGGGCACTGCTCTCAAAGTCTCCCAAGTACGAATCCCTCTTATTCTCATGTAACCCTGTGGGGTCTGCATTCACTCTGCCAATACGGAGTGCCTGCTCTCGGCAAAGTGCTGTTGTAAGCCCTGAGGACACATCAGCAAACAGAGCCCATGAAGCCCCCTGCCGCTGAGAGCCTCGCATCCTAACTGCCTGACTCAGCACACACCAGACAAGCATTGTAGAATGTGCTAAGTGGAGCTGAGGGTGTCACAACTGAAATGGGGTAGCTGGGCTTGCCTTGATAAGCAGTGACTTGATGGAAGTTAGATGACGAACCCCATGGGTCTGTTACTCCCATTTTGCAGATGAGGAAACGGAGACACAGGCCAATACATTTCACTGTACTAGTCCATTCTCATGCAGCTAATAACAACATACCCAAGACTGGGTCATTTACAAAGGAAACAGGTTTAATTGATTCACAGTTCAGCATGGCTGGGGAGACCTCAGGAAACTTACAATCATGGCAGAAGGGGAAACAAACACATCCTTCTTCACATGGCAGCACCAAGAAAGAGTGCCAAGCAAAAGGAAGATGAGCCGCTTACAAAGCCATCAGATCTCATGGGGACTCACTCACTATCACCAACAACCGCCCCCATGATCAATTACCTCCCACTGGGTTCCTCCCTCGACACATGGGGATTATGGGAACTACACTTCAAGATGAAATTTCAGTGGGAACACAGCCAAACCATATCACAGAGTACTTGGTCAAGGTCAGGAGGCTTATACGAGGCAGAGGCCACCCAGGAACACCAGCATCTGACTTCAGTGCCCATCTCTAAACTAAAACAAACGACTTCCTACAAAGGGCCAGGGAGGAAATGGCTTTGCAGGTCACATGTGGTCTCTGCCACCTATTCTTTCATTTTTCACAACGCTTAAAATGTGTGGAAGCCATTCCTGGCTCTCCGGCAGTACAGAAACAGGAGCAGTGGCACGGTTTCCAACCCCAGCTCTCAATCACAACCCCAGCTCTCTTGGCACTTTCCAGATTAAGTTAACGCTTCTCAAAACCCCACACGGCACAACGGAAGTGGTACTTCTGTTTTACAAACGAGGAAACAGAAGCTCAGAAGTGTGAGGTCACTTGTCTGTGGCCATGGAGAGCCAGACAGATGTGATCCGGGCACAGAAGCTCAGAAGTGTGAGGTCGCTCGTCTGTGGCCATGGAGAGCCAGACAGACGTGATCCGGGCACAGAAGCTCAGAAGTGTGAGGTCGCTCGTCTGTGGCCATGGAGAGCCAGACAGACGTGATCCGGGCACAGAAGCTCAGAAGTGTGAGGTCGCTCGTCTGTGGCCATGGAGAGCCAGACAGACATGATCCGGGCACTCTTTTCATGCTGTGCAACATGCTTCGGTCCTATTTTTGACACAATCTTAAATCCCTGCTTTAAATGAAGTGTCTGTGGCCAGGCACAATGATTCACGCCTGTAATCCCAACACTTTAAGAGGCTGAGGCGGGAGGATGGCTTGAGCCCAGGAGTTTGAGACCAGCCTGGACAACACACCGAGACCTCAAAAAAGTCTCTGCCAAAAATTAAACAATTAACTGGATGTGGTGGCTCGTGTCTATAGTCCCAGTTACTTGGGAGGTTGAGGCGGGAAGATCACTTGAGCCCAAGAGGTTGAGGCTGCAGTGAGCCGAGATTGATTGCACCGTGGCACTCCAGCCTGGGCAACAGAGCAAGATCCTGTCTCAGAAAAGAAAAATGCAGCATTCATGATTCCTCAAAGACTTAAACACAAAATTACTGTATGATGTAGCAATTCCACTTCTGGGTTTATGCTCAAAAGAATTGAAAGCAGAGACACAAAGAGATAATTGTAGGCACATTTCGTAGCAGCACTATTCACAGCAGTCCAAAGGTGCACGCAGCGAGCTGTCCATTGACAAATAAGTGGATACACAAAATGTGCTCTGTCCATATTTGATGAATATTCATCAGCTTTAAAAAGGAAGGAAATCTTGACCCATGCACCAACATGGATGAAGCTTGAGGACATTACGCTGCGTGAAAAAGCCAGACAGAAAAGAACAACACTGTCTGATGCCACTTCCATAAAGTTCCTGGAGTAACCAAATCCACAGAGGCAGGAAGTGGAATGGTGGGTGCCAGGGCTTGGGGAGGAAAGGGGGAGTGACAGCTTCACAGATGGAGAGTTTCAGTTTGGGAAAATGAGAAGTTCTGGAGGGGGATGGTGATGATGGTTGCACAATGATGTGAATGTCCATAATACCGATGAACTGTGCACTTAATCATGGTTAAGGTGGTAAATTTCATATTCTATATTTTATCACAATGATTGTTTTAAAAGCAACACTTACAGGAGGAGTAATTCCCCAAACCCTGAACACCTGAGCGAATGTCCATCCGTGCGTCATTAACTTGTCCGGGGCTGCAAGAGCCAGGTGGCAGCCATGCCTACGAGGGAGCGAGTTGGGGGAGCCAAGATTCGGGAGACGGAGGCTCACTCCCCCCCCAGATGACAGACCCCTGGCATCACACAACACACCAACTCCTGCACACCCCAGCAGAAGAAGCTTGGGAGGGGAAACACCCAGCCAGCAAGAGACCCGCCTGCCCTACACCCCACCCCCGGCCGTGCCCCTGCCTAGCCTGGCTCTGCCCACTGCAGTCCTAAACTGGGCCCTCTGCCCAGGGCCACTTCAGTGCCTTGGCCTTGAGGAATCCCCATGCACTGGGAAGCTGTGGCAGGTGGGGCCTGTAACCTGCAAACCTCCCAGCTTCTCGAAGGACATGGCTGCAGTGGGGACTTTCCCAAAGACCAAAGTGAGTCTCCAGCTGACAGTGCCAACCTGTTTGTCTTTATGATCCCAGTGTTGGCACAGGCCCAGGACTGCCTGTCCAGGCCCAGGGAGGAGTCACTTGGCCCCAGAATAGCCCCTGCAGGAGGTGAGTAATCACCTGAGCAAACAGAGTGCAGGTGTGCCAGGCGACTCACACGCCTGACCTCAGACACCACGGAGTTCAGGGGACCTCAGGGGCCACCCACTTATTGGAAAACTACATTATGTTAACAATCATCATTACTATGTGTCGAGCTCTTGTTATGTGCCAGCCACTGTGCCTAAGTATTTTCCTCTTAATAATTCATTAATTCTCACAGCCACCCATGAGGAAAGCACTTTCATCCCCACCTTCCAGGTCAGAAAGCTGTTCTGGAAGGTCAAGTCACTGGCCTGGTGTCACTCAGTAAGTTCAGAAGTCCACTCCGTGGCCCCCTCTCTGTCCCCAGCACGTTGGTTGACCTCTGCCTTTCAAGGGTGGATTGAATGTTGGAGCTTGACAAGTGCTGGCAGAGCCCAGGGAAGGGAGTGGTCAGCCAGAGGCCACACGGTGAGTTCCGAAGCAGATGCAGCCCTCCAGCAATGAGCCCGACGCCTGGCCCTGAGGGTCCACCGGAGCCTCCAGCCATTCCAGGATTCTGCGGGGTCTGTCCGTGTCTGCTGCTGGACTGAGCAGTGCAGAGAACTCAGGGCTACCCTCAGGACAGTGCAATCCCAGGAGGGCTGCCCCCGTCTTACACACATACACACACAGTATGCATGAAGCACGCTGGGTACACACAGAGTGTGACAGCAAAGCTAAGCCCAGAGTGGTGGTGGGAGGGTGGGTTTCTGCAGCCTTCAACATCCACCTCGAAAGCCACAGAGCATGAGGAACCAGGCACAGGGACATCCTCCCACCCCCTGCCACCAGCACCTTCCAGAAGGCACGGGTCTGTCGGATGGTGATAGGGGAGGAATGTACTGGGGAAACTGAGGTATAAAGGACTTTGAAGAAGTTTGGTGATGAGGGAAGTGGACACAGTGGACTGTGGCTTCTAGGGCAGCATGTTGAGGAGAGGAGTTTTTTAAGGGTGGAAAGTTTGAGAAATGAATCAGGTTAAGATGCAGTCATGATGGGTTAGAGTGGGCCCTGAGTCCCATAGCACTGGTGTCCTTGTAGGGGGGAAGTTCAGACGCAGACCTGAGCGGAGGGAGGGTGAGGTGAGGAGAAACATGGGAGGGGGGGAAGGCCAAGGCGGGGATGCGGTGATGCAGCCACCAGCCACGGAATCCCAGGACCACGGGCCACTGACAGATGTGGGAGGGACGCAGGGAACTGTCCTTCCCCAGGGGCTTCAGACGGAACACACCCCCACACACCTTGATTTCAGACTTCTGGCCTCCAGAACCATGAGAAAATAAATGTCTGTTACGAAATTCACCCAGTTTCTATGATTTGTGGCAGCAGCCATGGGACACATGAGCAGAGGGTGACCCGCTTGGCTCTGATTCCTCGGAGTTGGACACAAAACCAGCCACGGCCCATGGTCACATCTGTTCTGAGCAGAGGGATGCTGCCTGCCCCTTGCCCTCCGCACTCTTTCCTGGGACAGCAGGGATCCGAGGAACTCCTCTAGGGGCCTGGCTGCAGGAGAGTCACCCTCCAGGACCCAAAGGAGGCACTTGGAAGTGTGTGAACAGGATGGGAAATGCCGAGCAGGAACCTGCATGGTGTGGGGAAGCTCCCGGGCCTGCCTGCCATCTCAACAGCAGCATTTGGATTCCTCTGGGAAGAGGAGCCGGAGAGTGTGCAAGGGACAGTCTCCATCTTCCCCACTGGCTGTTTGCCAGAGTGCGGCCATTGGAACCCCTCATGTGTTGATAGGTGACTGGCTACGTAGCCATAAGGCCACCTGTGCCAATCCATCCATCAACGAAGGGCAGGAGATGACCCCACATCAGCCACGGAGGCCAGAGCTGAGACTCCTGCCAGCAGGTTGCGGCCAGGGGAACTGCTGGACACAGCAAAAGGCTCCGCGGCAGGCGGATGGGCTTGGGCTTCTAAGAGCAGCACAGAAATGCCCCACACTTGTGCTGCTTTCTCTAGAGAAGAGAGGACATAACCCTCACCAAGTTACTATTTCTTCCTTTTTAAGTTTGATTGTTATGACATCGTTTTGAAAGTCGAGGAGTACTGCAAGGCGTGTGATAATAAGCAGCTGTCATCACTGCAGCGCTTCCCACCTCCAGCTCCCTCTCCTGGGAGCCACCTGCCTTCAAGTCCCTCAGCTGTTCCTCTTGACCTTGATTTTCACACTTCTAACGTGATTGCCGTATTATTCATTCAGTTTTATCTCACACCTTTGCCTCCCACACACTCCCACCTATTCCACCTACCCAGCATCTTCACGACTTACACAATCACACGATCTGCAATCTGTGGCCAAGTAAATATTTAGCTCTAATATTATTATGACCCTCATAAATGTCATCACAACTAAACCACTTAGGGAACTCTGATAATCTTTTCTTTTGAGTACAACTTTTTTTCTTCCTGGGGTTAGCTATTGCCTCGTTTTTTCATAAACTTATTTTTCTGTCTACTACTTACCAGTGAATCCGCCCCCCGCCCAGTTTTCTGATAGAACTGTAAAAGTCCTCTCAACAAAGTCAAACATACCAAGTAATCCTTCCTTTGTTGTTATTTGTCCTTCCCCTTGGAGACATTCCCGCAGAGCTCTCTGTCCCGTTTGTATCTGGGCCGGCTGGACTCTTGGCTGTGGCCCAGCTGCCTCCTGAAAGTCCCCTTCAACTGCAGTGAGAATTCCTCAGCATTTTCCGGGTGCTGATCTAGCCCGTCCTGTGCCTCGCAGCTTTCTCTTTCGGTGGTCACTTCCTTGTGCAAGTGACACCCACGCCACAGGAACTTCCTGAGAAGGAGTACACGTGAGGGCCACTGACTTCTTCTTGCATACCTTCAAACGTCTTTGTTCTACCCTTACATTTGATTTTTCATTTAGTATCTGAAAATGTGGTAGCCTTTTCAGGAAGGACATTCGTGTCCTGCAGGTCTGTGTTGGTTTGCTTTGTCTTTTGACACCTTTCTCTTCTTTCTGCTCTGCTCTGAGCGCCACTCTGGAGCCTGTCCGCCTCAGTTTCTCTCCAGCGTGCACCTCCTGAGTTCTCTTCAGTGAGGTGGGCGAGGGAGGAAGTCTCGGGGCTAAATGTCTCAGGACGTTACATTCAGCCACTACTATGGTGTGAAGCCAGCCCTCATCCCCACCTTCAGAGACCCCTGTGCCTCAGATTCCTCGGCCGTCTGGAGCTGCTGTGCCCATGGCCGTCCTGCTGTGTCAGTGCGTCACGCAGGGATCGTCTTTGCCTGCATGAGCCCGTGCCAGGGCTCAACCAAACGGCACTTTAATTTTCTTACCCAAGCAAGCAGTCCTGGCTTGGACAGCCTCCCCCTCCCCCAGATGCCACCAGGACCCCAAGCTCCTTCTATCTCACTGCTCTGCCATCCTGAGCCACTTTCTTCCTCGTGGGGGCTTCCTGTCACAAGACAGCCACTTCACCTCCAGCCTCATGTCTGCAATCCAAGGAGAGGGAAGGAAAGAAACGGTGAGGACCCAGGACTGTCGGCAACAGCATTTCCCAGGATCTCCAGCAGACATTGGTTTTTTTTTTTTTTTTTTTTGGAGACAGGGTCTTACTCTGTCACCCAGGCTGGCTGGAGTGCAATAGCACGATCCTGGCTCACTGCAGTCGCTACCTCCCAGGCTCAAGCAATCCTCCCACCCAGCCTTCCTGGTAGCTAGGACCTACAGTTACATGCCACTACACCCAGCTAGTTTTAATTTTTTCGCAGAGATAGGGTCTTGCCATGTTGTCCAGACTGGTCTCAAACTCCTGGCCTCGAGTGCTCCTCTCACCTCAGCCTCCTGAATGCTGAAATTACAGGTGTGAGCCACTTCGCCAGCCTATAGCTCAATATAAGCTGACTTTTAAAAGTCTGACTTTTAAAGGTTTCAGGCTGGGTGTGGTGGCTCACACGACCAGCCTGGGCAACATGGGGAGAACCCATATCTACAAAATGTTTTAAAAATATTAGCCCGGCATGGTGGTAGGCACCTGTAGTCCCAGCTATGGGGAGGCTAAGGCAGAAGGATCACTTGAGCCCAGGGTTTCGAGGCCACAGTGAACCATCATGCAACTACACTCTAGCCTGGATGACAGAGCAAGACCCCATCTCTAAAAAACAAAGGTAAAATAAAATTGTAAGTTTCAATCAACACACCTGTGAAATGCTGCACTCCACACCCCTATTTATTGACACCCTGAGCTTGTGAGCTTTGTTCAAGGCCCTGAAAAGTCCTGCAGTTCATTTAACCAAGAGTACTCATCCTTCAAGCCTTTTTCCAAGTGACATGCTTTGTCAAGTATCAGGCAAAATGATCTGAAATATCTCCTGATCTCAGGTCTGTGATTGTCAGGTGCTTTGGGCCCGTGGCCTCCCTGAAGGGGACTCTGGGAAGTGGGAATCAGACCTGGCATTTAGGTTTCTTTGCGGAGAGCCGCCTCCTCTCCTCATTCACGCACTGACTCAGGTCTTCTCCAGGACGCAAGGAAGGAGGCAGCCAAGCACAGCTGTGTCCACACCCTCGGAAAACAGCGGGTCCCACCGAGGGAGAGAGGCTGAGCCCCAGGCCTGTGGATGGTGGTGGTCCCGCCTCAGGAGGCTGTGGTGGCCAAGGGACCAACCCTCACAGCCCATGGCCCCGCCATCAAGGCTGTCCCTGGTGATTCACTTCCTCGTGGGCTAAGCGCTGCTCATCCCTTTCCAGTTTGACCTTCACAGCCGCCCCTTGAGGCAGTGTGGCGTCATGTCCGTGTGTCATGAGATGCGGCAAAGCCCCTCACCACCAGCCCACAGGCCTCCCAGAGTCAGGAGCCCAGTAGCAGATGGGGCAGAACCGTCCCTCCCAAGGTCTGGGCCATCTGTCCTCAGAGTCAGAGCAGGGTAGGGCCCAAACCCTGAGTCACTCCCCATTTCCACACCCTTCCAGGTGTCTAGGGAGACAAGTAGGACTCAGCCCCGGGTGAGGCGCTCACTAGGATCTCCAGCAGGAAAGCGGGGCGGCCAGGCAGCATGTAGGTGCCTTCTCCTCCAGCTCCACTAGCAGCAAATCAAATCCTGCTGGCCCAGTCCCTCCCTCCGCCTTGCCCCCGGCCTCCTGCTGGCCAGTCCAGATGCTAAAAATAGCCCCAGCCTGCCTTCAGAACCAGCACATCATTTCCACAGCAGGCATCCATGTGGTTGACAATGGAGGCCACTGTGACTCCACTGCCTCCCCACGCACCCTTCCATCCTCCGTGGCAGAGGGAGCTTGCAAAACCAGAGGGTGGGTGGAGGAACTCACACTCCCTACAAATACTTTCCAGAGATAGACCCATCGGCTAGTGGTTCTGCCTGAGGGCAGGAGAGGAGCTGAGCTCACTGGCTTTTTAAACACCATGATGTTCAAATTCAAGTTCGCATGTTTCCGAGTTCTGAGCAAGCCATATCAATGTCAACATACATGAAATACATCTATAAATGTGGTCTACAGAGGGAGTCTTGATTCCACAAGACAAGTCCATACCAAGCAAATCTTGAGTCCTGAAATATATCGTTTTTCAAAATTCCAATTGATATGCAACTATTTCATAAACCCGAGCACGTGATCCAGTATTCTATTACCCCTTTCTCTAGGTGGGATTTCAAAAGATGCGTATTTCCCCCACCCTTCATGAATTAACTCCTCGTTTTACTTTCCTAGGGTGGCAGTCACAAGATGCCACAGACTGGGTGCCTTAAAACACAGAAACGCATTCTTTGGCAGTTGTGGAAGCTGTCATGGAATCCAGAAATCAAGGCGTCTCCCGGATGTCTCCAAGGAGAACGGTTTCCGGCCTCTCCCAGCTCCCAGTGTCCGCTGGCACTGCTGGGCATCCCTCAGCATGTAAGGGTGTCACTCCTGTCGCAAGAGTGTGTTCTCCCTGTTCCTTTGCTTCACCTTCCCTCAGTGTGTGGCTGTGTCTGTATTCAAATTTCTCCTTTTTGAAAGGACACCGGTCGTATTGCATTAGGGTCCCCTTCAGTGACCTCATTTTAATCTGATTACTCTGTAAAGGTGTTATCTCCAAGCAAGGTCACATTCTAAGGGACGGGGAATCAGGACCCCAACATACCCTGTTTTGAAGGGACACCATGCAGCCCTAACACTCACATTTTCTAATAGAGAAGGAGAGGGGAGGGGAGGAGGGGCAGGGAAGGGAGAAACCCACCCCCACACAGCAGCTGCATTTCTGTGCTTTCTGCTTTTGTTCTCCACACTGGGCGAACTGGGTGCCAGCATCCAGGCTTAACCAGAGGGGAGGAGGACCGCACGGGGACAGGAGCACCCAGGGAATCAGAGGAGGACAGTGTGGCCAGGTGGCCTGCAAGGCAAGAGGGAGTGTGGGAACCTGGAGGGCATCTGCAGACAGCATGCCAGCAGCAGCTCCCTTACCGCCACCAGCCCCAGGCCCCCAGCAAGCAGGCCTCTGGCTCCAGCTCTGGGAGGGGCATGGAAGTGGACCTTGGCTCTCTGTTCCTGGCAACACCCCCGCCTGGCTCTGTCTCTCCAGCCAGAGGTGGGCCTGTGGGGATGCTGATTTCAGAGTCACCTCTCCTCTAAGTTTGCTAGAAATTCAGCAAACAAAATATAGATTCAGAAAACAAAAAAAATTTTTAAAAATAGTATGGCCAGTTAAATGTGAATTTCAATTTCCAAAAAATAGATGTTGCCTGGGATATACTTCTAACAAAAAGTTACGTGTCATTTACCTAGCGTTCGCATGTCCCTGGGCGTCCTAAGTTCTGTGTGGGAACCCTACCTCCCAGACGTGCTGTTCACTCTTCTGACGTCACACAGCAGTTCCCACACCAAACACAACACTGCAAACGACACCAGTGGATTCTGACTTCCTCAGGGACCCTACTGTGTCAGGCAAGCAGAAACCAACCCTGGGAGGAAACACCACGGGTTGTTAGCAGTGCCTTGCTCCCGTTGATGGGCTCATGAATGGTTTTCATTTTTTTGTCTTTAAATTTGTTTTTTTTTTTTTGAGAAGGAGTCTCACTGTTGCCCATGCTGGAATACAATGGCGCAATCTCAGCTCACCACAACCTCCATCTCCCAGATTCAAGTGATTCTCCTGCCTCAGCCTCCCAAGTTGCTGGGATTACAGGCATGCACTACCATGCCCGGCTAATTTTTGTATTTTTGGTAGAGACGGGGTTTTGCCATGTTGACCAGGCTGGTCTCGAACTCCTGACCACAGGAGATCTGCCTGCCTCAGCCTCCCAAAGTGCTGGGATTACAGGCGTGAGCCGCAGTGCCTGCCCTGTGTTTAACTTTTTGTTCATACTTTTCTATATCTTCTGATTTGTTTCAGCCAACACGTATATCCCAGAAAATGTCTTAATGATTAAAATAAACAATTGCCCTCCCCTCATTGGAGCTTCTTCCACAAGAGCAGCTTCTGCAGGAGAGAGAAGATTTTGTACCTGGGTCCCTGGCCACGTGAATAATTAACCCTGTCTAGGGAGCCTTGGGGTCTGATGGGGCCACGGCTTGAAGGAAAGCAGCCAAGTATGCCAGGATCGGGGCTTGTGGGTGCTGGGGTCCCCGGAAATGGTCTGGGGAAGGAACCAGTAGCCGTCACACCCCACCCCAGCTACTCCCCCAATGTGAGCGAGGTGGCACCTGCTTTTCTGCACACACCTCCCCATGTCGCTGGACATAGGCAGGGCTGCCCAGATCCCAAGTCAGACAGACACCCAGACAGACGGACACCAGGCATCTTACCACCTCCATGGCCAGAGGCCTCCTGAGGTGGGAACTGAGTCCTGTCCGATCCCAGGCCTTCCCCTCCAGGACCTTCCTGGGGGACCAAGGAGACCAGGCTTAGAGGAAGGCTCCCTGCCCCAGGTCCAGACGGCGGTCAGGGGGAAGAGGGGTGAGCACCTGTGCTAGGCACTTTGAACCCCCCAGGCCAGGTGACTGCATCCAGCAGAGAATCCTCGTGCTCCAGTCTCACCTCCAGCACGGGATGAGCAGCCTGTCCTGCCCTGTCGGCCCCTCCAGTGCTGCGGAAGCCCCCACGTGATATCCCCACCCTTCTATAGCACCGGTGGCACAAGCACCAGGGTACCACACTGGCCCCGCTCACAGGAGAGCTGCTGGGCAGGCTCCGAGGCTCCCACCCCACCCCACAGTGAGGGAGAACTCTCCGGAGGAGTGAGGGCCAGCGCCCTGCAGAGAGGCGCCCCTTTGGTGAGTTGCACCCTGCTTACAAGGAACCCTGGGAGAGGAAGGCCCTTACTGTCTCCTTCCTCTAAGGAGGTCAGCCCCAGGGCCACCTTGGAGGCCTCTCGTCCCAGGCTCTCTGTTTATAGATAAGGAAACTGAGGCACAGAAAAGCTGGTGACTTCCCAGGGTCACAGAGCAGCATTGTAAAGACAAGCCCCTGTGGCATCTCCCAGCTCCTGCTCCCCTCCCCACCGGAGTGGCTCCTCCAAACTCCTCCCTGCTCCCTTCTCTCCTCTCTCTGCCCCACCGGGGCCCCTCCGTGTCCTGGGTCTGGCAGGTCCCACGTGTCTCCTGTGCTGAGAGGAGGAGGGGCGGGAGAGGAAGAGAGGGCTGCAGGGCATGGGGACGGTGACCTCCACCCCCGGAGCTTGCGAGTTCCTTCAAGAGTGCCCTTTCACCGGGCCCCATTGCTTCTGAAGAGTGGAGGTGGTGGGGTGGTGATTGGAAGGTTTCGGGTGCCGGTTTCTGAGTCGGGACATTTCTTGTGAGTGGACTGCGTGGTCGGCAGGTGGGGCTGCCTGCCTCGTGCCCATAAAACTCAGGTGGAGTTGCTGCTGACAAGGAACTCAGGGAAACCCAAATTCACAGGAGACAAAGCAGTGGCTAAGCCGTGTTGTGTCTATTCAACGGAATACTGTTGGAAGTCACGCTGCAGAAGAACGTTCACTGGCGTAAGAAAGCCTTCAGCTCCTATTACCGAAAGGAAAGCGGGTATCACAAGGTGGTCTGTGGATTTTGACACCCATTTATCTAAAGGAAAATAATATGAATTCATCTGCATAGAAAAGAATCTGCAAAATGTTAATTGGTAGAAAGAGATGATTTTTTTCCATGTATCTTCCAGTTTTGCTACAATGAACAAACACAACTTTTTTTAATCATTAAAACGACACTCCCTTAATGGAAGGGAGGAGATCATCTGTGTAGAAGGGACTGAGAACAGGTCTGAAAGTGACTTCAGGTGACTTGTGTTGAACGCCTCAGAAGAAATCTCAAATCTAACCAGGGCCTGCTGCAAATCTCCTGACCACTGTTTTGCAGCAAGTCCAGAACTCAGGGAGAGCAGGAGAGAGTGGCACATCAGCTCCTGGCCAGGCCCTTTAAAGAAAATGGGACCATCACCAAGAAGATGGGCAGGCAGGTGCTGGAAGGTCTGGTCTCTACAGTGGGCAGTCTGTGTCACACCTCCTTCCGTGGTCTCTGCAGCGGGCAGTCTGTGTCACACCTCCGTCCGTGGTCTCTGCAGCAGACAGTCTGTGTCAGGCCTCCGTCCGTGGTCTCTGCAGCGGGCAGTCTGTGTCAGGCCTCCTTCCGTGGTCTCTGCAGCGGGCAGTCTGTGTCAC
>NW_016107427.1:4831465-4834949 GCF_001604975.1 Cebus imitator | reverse complement strand
CAGTCTGTGTCAGGCCTCCATCCGTGGTCTCTGCAGTGGATAGTCTGTGTCAGGCCTCCGTCCGTGGTCTCTGCAGCGGACAGTCTGTGTCAGGCCTCCGTCCGTGGTCTCTGCAGTGGGTAGTCTGTGTCAGGCCTCCGTCCGTGGTCTCTGCAGCGGGCAGTCTGTGTCACGCCTCCGTCCGTGTCTTCCAGCAACTCTTCCAGCTCACTCTGGTTTGCACAATCACCCCACCTCCCCACACGCCCTGCCCTGCTTTGTATACACACAGCACACACCTGTGCATATGCAAACATCCGCTTTCACACATGTACACACTCACTGAGGTCAACAGCCACACTCAGGTGGGCACACACTCACACTGGGTACATGCAGTTCCTGAGGGGCAAGACTGGCCTCCTTCTCAGGACACAGGACACAGGACTGTGGCCTGGGTGGCACAGACAGTGCCCCTCGGGCCCCAGGGATTGGTTTAGGGCTGATCTGGGAATCCCTGTGAGATTCCTTCCTGCCTCACATTCCTGCTGATGGGAAATGCAGCAAAGTCTTTAAGGGCTTCTGGACAAGGCAGGAGTTTGTGATAAAGGAGCTGTGAGACAAGAAGCCCCTTCGCTGCCTGCCCTCCTTTCTGATGGGATGTTGTCCTCAACAGACTGGAGCCCCTGCAGCCATCTTGCCTCCATGGGGCAAGCCAGGAAAACCTCACTGACTTCATGGCCTCCCTCCAGCCTTTCCAAAGCCCTGCTCTGGCCTCAGAGAGTGAGGAATTCTGTCACTTAAGGCCCAGAGCACCCTGCTGCTGCCCTGGCTCCATAACCAGAGCCACAGGCTACCAGGCAAAGGGCCAGGAACAGCATTGAGTTTTCTGCCCTCTGCACTCAGGCATTCTGCATAGAATTTGGCTCCAAGGCCTGGCCTGACACCTTCACACCAAGGTGCCGTAAATGAAACCTTTGCTCCCCTCACCTCTGCATTCCCATGGATCCACAATCTTCTATTTGTAAAATGATTCCCAGTTGTCATGGAGACCAGGGCAGCGCGTGGAGCTGGAATGTTAGGTGGGGTCCGAGGTTCGGTCCTGGGGTTAGGGAGTGGGGCTGGCAGCTGCACCAGCCTTCTCTTCATCTGCCTGATTCTCATCTTTCTCACACAATCATCTGCTCATTATTCCTTCCCTAAGGGCCGGGACGCCAGCCTGCCTGGGGTCACGGTCTCTGTCTTTACAAGTCCTCTCCTTCTGACTCCTGGGTGTGCCTGAGCTCAAGGGAGCCTCCAAGCAAACCTGGCAGGGGGTGTCCCCAGGGCAGAGGTGAGGCCCTGGCTCGGCACCCCCAGAACTCACAAGGTGGGGGCAGGGATTCCTGCACCTGACCGTCACCTGTGTGTGGGGGTCAGATCAGGCCAGAAGTTCTATTTCTGGAAGTGTCATACCTGCTGACCTCCAGTCAATGACCGAGGCAGGAAGGCAGGCAGAAACACAAGACACAGCTCTTGTGACACACGCTGCCTGCACACACCAGCCTAGTTTTGGCTCCACGCAGTCTCTGACTCTTTCACTCACCACATCCTTCCTGCCTCCCTACGTGCCTTTTCTCTATCGTTAGGTGGGGCCCCTGTGGTGGGCAGAACATCGGTCCCTGCAAAGATGCCAACGTCAGTCTCCAGAGCTTCTGCAGAGACCTTGCAGATGTGACTGATGCTGAGAGGGGAGATTCTCCGGGGTTAGTGGCGGAGGGGGGTCCAGTGTCAACCCAGGGTCCTCATGAGAGGGAAGAGGGGAGGCAGAGGCGGAGATGCAAGGATGAAGCAGAGTGGGGGCAACGTGACCTGCTGCGGGGACCTCGGGGCCAACAGGCAACCACAGGAAGCTGGAACAGGCAAGAAGGCGGCTTCTCCCCTGAGCCTCCAGAAGAAGCCGGCCCTGCTGACACTGGCCGAGCCCCTTCCCCCGTCAGGGCCTTCAGAGGGAGGAACTGACGTTGGCAGCCTTTTACCCGACAAGACCCATTCCAGCCTTCTGATTCTGAGAACTGCAGGGTAATGAGTGTGTGCTGTTGAAGCCGCTAGGTTTGTGACTGTACGTTACAGCGGCCCTGGGGAACGGACCAACCTCCCCTAACCTCCCTCCCACCCCCACCTGCATCTGCACCTTCCCCTCGCCCCCTCTGCCCATTCACAGGGATTCACTCTCTTCCTACCTGCAGCGGTGGCTCGGGAAACATCCTCCGGCCCAGGTCTCGCTCACAGAGCGACCTCTGCACACAGGCCATCCACCTGCAGACCTCGACGGGACCCTCAGCCTCCCTGCTCTGACCATCTGGTTTTAGAACTGAGGAAGCAGCAGCCAAGGCAGGTAACTTACTGCAGCCTAAAGGCCTCCATCCCTCCAGGTGCCCACAATGGAGGGGCCCACGCCAGCAACACTGGCCCACCTCAAAGCCCAAGCTCAGAGAACCGAGGTGCCACTGTGTGCCTGAAAAGGGGCCTCAGCCTCGCTCGGGAGCGCCTTCCTCCATCAGGGCTGGGATGGTGAAGACCAGGCTGTTTCCATCGTCAGCACCCCGAAAACCACCTGCGAGTAGGAAGATGGTCGAGGGGCTCATCTGGACTCCCTCCTCACTCGCTGGACCGAGGACCTCACCCTGTTCCCCTCATTAGTGCTGAGCCCATCAACCCAGCAGAATGGGTCTCTCCAGCAGGTTCTGCAAAACACAACCACAGCCGGTCCTGGAACCAGCCCCCGATGAAGGATTCATCATGGAGTCAAAGCCTCCTCCACACTGGGGCCAGCCCAATGATGCCAGGCCTCGGGGTGGCACCTGTGAGGCTCCGCTCTCCTATTGTGGGCTGGAGGAAAAAAAGGGACGTGGACCTGTATGTTAAAGGCTCCTCCTGTGAAACCAAGGCTGGGGGCCTGCAGGGCCACCATGGAGGAAGGCGGCTAGGCAGGGAGAAAAGGGGAGGGCAGGCAGGTGGGTCATCAGCATTGGGTGCCTTGGCCCAGGGGGCCCAGACAGCCCAGCGGAACCTGTCCCCATGCAGCATGTTTGGGGAGAATGCTGAGGACATTGAGTGTGAACCGTTTTACAATGTTAGAGCTGTATTTGCTTTACAAATCAGCTTTGCTGTCCTAACTCTGGCAGAACTCTCAGCAAATGTAGCTTTAATCAGCATTTGCACTTTGCAAGAGCATCTTCCCTGTAATTCTGTAGGAGGATTCATGCCCTGGGGATGCTGTAACAAAGGATCACAAACCCAGAAGTCAGGGATCAAAGCAAGGGCAGGGTGAGTCCTCCCAGAGGCTCTGAGGGCCGTCTGTTCTGTACCCCTCCACTTCTGATGGTCGCCTCTACGCTTGGCCTCTGTGGCTGTGGAAAACTCTCTGCAGTCTCTGCCTCCATCCTCCCGGGGCTCTCCTCCTGCATGCCTGTCCGTGCTGCCTTCTGTCTGTCTAATCTCATGAGGACACCATTCATTGGGTTTA
>NW_016107427.1:4801256-4831450 GCF_001604975.1 Cebus imitator | reverse complement strand
TCCCTGCGTGTCCTGGCTTTGCTGGTGGGTTTGGAGCTCTGGTGAACAGGTCACGACTTGGGGAGCCCCTGGCTGTGTGATCCAGGGCAGGTGGCCTTCAGAGAGGGGAGGAGAGACGTAGGCACTCCCTGGAGGGGTCGTGGGGAGGGTAGTGGCAGGCCCAGGTCAGGGAGTGGGCATTGCTGTCCTGAAGTGATTTCTGGGTCCAGCTCTGTCTCCCCCTCCTTCCTGGGTTCTGCCTGGCACTGTCCCTGTCGTCCCATCCTGTGCCCCGCCCTGCACCGCTTGTGGATCATTGCTCCCCATAGCTGTTGGGGGGCCTGGGCTCCCCACATAGTCTTCCTGAGCAGGCAGGTGAGCCCAGGCAGGGGTTGGGGTGCACAGGTTGTGGGTGCGGTGGGCCAAGGCCCGCCTCATGGGCCGGGCCCACCAGGCTGTGCCTGGGCTTCTGGGTCTCCCTCTGGCCACGTGGTGTCTGGATCCGGGGCTGCTGCCTGAGCAGCATCGGCCTTAGCTGCCCCAGAGCACTGTCTCCTGAGCCTGCCCCTGCTCAGCACCCTTGCACCAGCCCACGGCCCCCCTCGGGGCAGCTCTGGGGGCACAGGGACTTCTGTTTACGAAGCAGGTGTCACCAGCGGCTTCGTGGATCTCCTCTCACCAGGGGTGCCTTGTGATTGGTCGGGGCCGGCCGGGGCCAGGGTGAGCAGGAGCCCTGTCAGCTGTCCTGTGTGGGGCCCGGCTCCCACAGGCATAGGGCGGTGTTCCTCCTGCAGCCCCTCCAGGTGCGGCTCCCCCTTGCTTTCAGAGAGCTTGGGGCAGCTCGGGGTAGAAGTGGGACGGCCATTCTGCAGGGTGTGGATTCGCTTCCCTGCGAGCACCCAGGGTGTGTGGATAGGTACAGGGCAGAGGGAGAGGCTTTGTGGAGAAAGGGCTTCTTTCTCCTGTTCTGAGGCCCCAAGTGGGGGTGTGGGGGCCTCAATCTTCCAGCCCAGCCTCCTGGTTTGATGTGGCATCCTGGGCCTCACTTTCCTCGTCTGTGACGTGGGGGTGATGAGGGCTCACCCGTGGCTGCAAGGAGTGGTAGGCCACAGGGAGGCCCCTGGTCCCAGATGAGGGGGTGCGTGCTGGCTGTCGGGGTGTGCGCTGTGTCTGGCGCTGGTGCCTCGAGTTTCATGGGGCAGGCAAGGGCAGGTGCAGGTGGCGCCCAGGTTAAGTCTGTGTTTGAGCTCAGGGCTGAGCAGCTGCTGGCCAGGCCTTGCTGGTCCTGCAGTGGAGGGGGTGGCTGGGATGCCTTCGACTGGAAGCACCGGGGCCATGCGTGGCAACCTCAGCTGCTGCCAGGTTGGGGTAGGGTGGAGGCCTGCAGGCCTCTGGGGCAGCGTGGAAGCACCAACCTGCAGTCTGTTGGTGTCTTTGATTCTGGGCTCAGGAGCTGAGTTTCCATGGCCTGAGGGTCAGGGCCTGCGCACACACCTGGCCTTCGCCCTTCCTGCTAGGGGGTATGTCCTGGGTCAGGAATTGTCACTGGTATGGGGGGACCAGGGACCTTTACCTTGATCATGATGGAGACCTGGATGGCCACAAAACACAGCACTCTAAACTCTCCCATCTACAAAGCACATGGCCCACGGACATCCTCCTCTCTTGGATGCTGGCTGACCAGCTAATTCCTGGCACTATGGGACCTGCCCAGGCTGAATTGGGGCTGAGTCAGACTCCCTGCAGTAGGGCTGGGTGGGGACAGGTGGCACTGGGACCTCTCACAGCCTAGTTTCTGTCTTGCAGGAAATGGCCAATTCTGTCTACCTGGTCATGGAGGTGAGCGCCTTGTGGGGCCAGGACAAGCGCAGGCTGATGGCCATGGCCCTGGGAGTCCCAGAGGGGGGATGTGGCCAGGGTGGAAGGTGATAAGCTTTTTTTTTTTTTTGAGACAGAGTCTGGCTCTGTTGCCCAGGCTGGAGTGCAGGGGCGTGACCTCGGCTCACTGCAAACTCCACCTCCCGGGTCTAAGCGATTCTCATACCTCAGCCTCCCAAGAAGCTGAGATTACAGAAGCCTGCCATGACATACCGCTAATTTTTGTATTTTCATTAGAGACGGGGTTTCTCCATATTGGCCAGGCTGGTCTCAAACTCCTGACCTCAAGTGATCTGCCTGCCTCGGCCTCTCAAAGTGCAGGGATTACAGGTGTGAGCCCCCATGCCCGGCCAAGATTCTTAATCACATCTGCAAAGACACTATTTGCAAATAGGTCACATTCGCAGGCACTGGCGGTAGGGCTTGGACACATCTTTTGAGGGGCCACTACTCAATCTACTACACTAAGTTTGAGAATTATGATCAACACCAAATCCTCATTTTATAGAGAGAATAAGGCCCAGCCTCACGGCGCTGCCCCCACACGCAGGCCAGCGCTCAGCCACAGCAGCTCCCCGACACCTTGGACCTTGAAGCAGCTGCTGGTGCCCCTCTGCGCCTGGCTAAGGGATGTCTGCCTGAGAACAACCCACATCAGGAAGCCGTGGGGCAGAGGGGCAAGAACCTCAGCATCAGAGACCGGGGTCTCTACCCTGGCTCTGCCCCCTTGGGTGTCATTCAACCTCTTTGCCGCAGGGTCTCCAAAGGCTCTCCCTGCATGGAGTGTGCACAGAAGATCTCCTCTGCGTGGCCACCACCACAGTGGCCAGAGATCATGTCCTTTGCCCTGCACGGGATTAATGCTCAGAAAATAGCAGCTAACATTTCATGCCAAGGGCCGTTGCAGTGGCTCATGCCTATAATCCCAGCACTTTGGGAAGCCAAGGCGAGGGGATCACTTGAGGTCAGGAGTTTGAGACCAACCTAGCCAACACGGTAAAACCCCATCCCTACCAAAAATACAAAAATAAACAAACAAAAAAATCTGCCAGGCATGGTGTGTGCCTGTAATTCCAGCTACTAGGGAGGCTGAGGCAGGAGAATGTCTTGAACCTGGAAGGTGGAGGTCACAGTGAGCTGAGATCACACCACTGCACTCCAGTCTGGGCAACAGAGCCAGATCCCATCTCAAATAAACAAACAAAACATTTCATCCAGGCTTGTAAGTCCTCAGGACGACCCTCCCTGTGAGGACAAGGTCAAGAACATCAGACCCTGGAGGCTGCAGGCTGCCCACTTGGAGACCTGGAAGCTGAGGAGGCGCAAAGCCTCCCAGGGACACTTGGGGTCCTTCTGCAGGAGGGGGGACGGGGGCTCCTCAAAGACTCCCTGTCCAGGCCCTCTGTCCAGGGGGCTGCCACATCCACAGCCAGACAGTAGGGAACAGGACAGAACGGGGGCTAGGTTTCAGCAGCAATGATATTTTATTTTTTGGTAACAGCTTTATTGAGATGTAATTCACCCACCATACAGTTCACCATGTAAAATCTCCAAGTCAGTGGCCTTGAGAATATTCAGTAGTGCAACTATCAACATAGTTGATTTTATTACATTTTTATCACCTCCAAAGAAAGTCCGTGGACTTCAGCCACCACCTCACCATTCCTCCGTGTCCCGCCAGCCCCTGGCAACTCTCAGTCTGCTTTCAGTCTCCGTGGATTTGCCTATCCTGGTCATTTTCTACACGTGGAATCGTATCATGGTGATCTTTGTGCCTGGCTTCTGTCACTGAGCCCAGTGTTCTCAGGGTTCATCCACACTGTCGTGTGTGCCACTGCTTTCTTTCTGGCTGAGTAATACTCCACCGTATGGGCAGGCTGCATTCATCTGTGCATCCCTCAGTTGATGGACACGTAGGTTATTTCCACATTTTGGCTCTTAGGAACAGGACTGCTATGAACACTCATGTGCAAGTTTTTGTGTGGACATATGTTTCCCTTTCTCTTAGGCATGAGCCCAGCAGTGGACTGGCGGGCTCCAGTGGCAGCTCTATGCTTAACTTATTTGAGGACCAGCCACTTCGGCCTTGTTACCTTTTCACCGGGCCGAGGGTCCGACGTCCCCACATCTTCTCTAACTCTTGCTGTGGTGTGACTTTTTGATTACAGACATTCCAGTGAGTGTGAGATGCCATCTTATTGTGGTTTTCATTCGCATTTCCCTAACAACTAACAACAGTGAGCCTCTTTTAATGACCTTGGGGGTCGTTTTTATATCTTATCTGGAGAGAGCTGCAATGATTTTGAAAATAGTCAGGTAAACTCGGAGGCAACAGGGTGTGGGGCAGCTGAAGCCCCGGAGGCAGGAGGCCTGGGCTTTGTGCTGGCTCCAGCCCTTGGCCACTGAGGGGTCTGAGTCACTCAGACTTCCTGAGCCTCCTGGTGCCCGGCCTTCACGGTGCCCGGCCCGCACCTCTTTTCTTCATAAATTGCTCAGTCGGGTATTTCTTTATAGCAGCGTCACAATGGGCGAATACAGTCCACCTCCCAGCTCATTCAGGAAGTTCACAGATTTCAGCTCTTCACAAGCTGCAGCACTGAAAACCTGCTTCCTTGATAGCTGTCGGCCGAGGACACTCTCAGCTCCCAGAGGCCACCCACATCCCGCACTTCCAATTCCTGACCTTCTCTAACCTCTGGACCCAGATTTAAAGAGTCATGGGAGTAGCTCAGTCCCACCTGGGTAACCTTCTCATCTTAAATTCAACTGATTTGGGAACGTAATTGCATCTACAAAGCTCCTTCGTGGTAACACCTAAATTATGCTTTGTTTGAATGGCTGGAGGAAGGTGTGTGTGCACCAGGCCCAAAAACCCTGGGAGCCTGCTCAGAGTCCTGCCTGCCACGGCTCCCATCCACCATCACTCCACAGGTCACAACTGAGAGTGTGCCTGGGTAAGGCCTGGATCTGGGACGGGGATACATGGGGGAGAAACAGCTGCTCCTCCAGCCTGCACACAACCCCCAGTCTAGACACCACAGAGCAGGGCGGAAAGTGGGTTTCAAATAAATGTGATTGGCTCTTAGCATTCTTGGGGTTGAGAATTTCAGAAAACACCTCATGCGCGCGCACACACACACACACACACACACACCCCTGCATATGTATGCCAGCCTTCCTTCTCATGTCTCAGTGAACATACAGGTGTCCCAATCCCAGTCCAGTCTGTGTGTGTGTGTGTGTGTGTGTGTGTGTGTGTGTGTGTGTGTGTGAGAGAGAGAGAGAGAGAGAGAGAGAGAGAGATATGGTGTCTTGCTCTTGTTGCCCAGCTGGAGTGGAGTGCAGTAGTGCAGTCTTGGCTCACTGCAATCTCCACCTCCCAGGTTCAAGCAATTCTCCTGCCTCAGCCTTCTAAATAGCTGGGACTACAGGCCCCCACCACTACGCCCAGCTAATTTTGTATTTTTAGTAGAACTGAGGTTTCACCATGTTGGCCAGGTTGGTCTCGAACTCCTGACCTCAGATGATCCACCCACCTTGGCATCCCCAAGTGCAGGGATTACAGGTGTGAACCACCATGCCCGGCCCCCATCCTATCTTATTGAAGTCCCTTGCAGGAGCTACTGGCCCTCACCCCTGCCCCAGTGCTGGCCCTTGTCCCCTACCCTTTCTTCCTCCTCAACATTTCCAATTCTCCACCACCATTTGTTACATGGATTTACCCGGAACCTGCTGGGAAGAGAAAGACCTTTCTCTTATTGGGAGGTGCCCTCGGTTGGAAGTCTCTTGGGCGCTAGGGAAGAGATGTCCAGGGACACACCCTCCCTGGTTGCCTTGCTGCAGATACACAGGGAAGTACAACCTCGAGATAAAGCACCTCCTCTTATGGGGCTTAAGGCAAGGACGTCACACCTGGACGTGGGGCTGCGAGGCTTCCTGGAGACCTCAAGTTCCTTAGAGCCTTCCCCAGGGAGAGGGAAAGCAGGGGTCAGGGCTCAGGTTTGAGGGAGATTTGGGACAGAAACCAGTACTTGGTTGGAGATGGGGAGGGGCGTGAAGAGAAGGAAGGCTGCCCAGACACAGGGGGACACCAGGGACTCCCAAAGGGGCAGGGAGAGCAGAGCCCATGGTGCAGGTCAAAAGACAGATGGCTTGTCCTCCACATGCCACGTTGCTTTGACGCCCCCCTCCCTGACTCCCACACAGGTCATCCGAGGGGCAGGCCTGGAGATGGATGGATGCACAGCTCTGGATTTCAGCACGATGCGGGGTGCGGCGGGGAGAGAGATGGGCACTGAAGCAGCAGGAAGGCAATCGGTGGCTAGCTGAGTCTTCAGGAAAGAGAGAAACAACCCCATCGCACCCCAGCTGCTCCAACAGGGTGAATTCACATTAAGGCCCCCAAGTTGGCCGGGCGCGGTGGCTCACGCCTGTAATCCCAGCACTTTGGGAGGCCAAGGTGGGCAGATCACAACGTCAAGAGATCGAGATCATCCTGCCAATACGGTGAAACCCTGCCTCTACTGAAAATACAAAAATTAGCCGGGCACGGTGGCGCGCACCTGTAGTCCCAACTACTCGGGAGGTCGAGGCAGTAGAATCGCTTGAACCTGAGAGGCAGAGGTTGCAGTGAGCCAAGATCATGACACTGAACTCCAGCCTGGGCGACAGAGTGAAACTTCATCTGAAAAACAAGACCCCAAAGTCCATAAGATACGATCTGCCCTCAGCTTAACCACAGGCACAGAGGTTTGCAGCCCCACGCCCTGGGTCTGACAGCCCCGGTGGGAACCTGGCCTCCACCCTGAAGCTCTGCTCTGAGGAAGGTGAGAGGCCTCCCTGATCCTCAGCCCTCTTATCAGAGCACAGGAGTGAGAGTTCTGACATCCGGGCCTTGCTTCGTAGGAACGGGTGAAGAGGCAGGTGGAAGCCTGAGGACCAAGCTCAGCTGAAAGCCTTCAGGAGTGCACAGGCTCGCGGCTCCAAGCCCTGCGTGTGCTCACGCCCCCGTGTGGCCTTCTTAGTGAGGCAGGTGGGCTGGGGTCACACTGCTGATGTAATTGATAAAGACTGGGTAATTGATAAAGAAAAAGAGGTTTGTCTGGACACGGTAGCTCACTCCTGTAATCCCAGCATTTTGGAAGGCGAAGGTGGGCCGATCATTTGAGATCAGGAATTTGAGACCAGCCTGGCCAATATGGTGAAACCCTGTCTCTACTAAAAATAAAAATAAATTAGCCAGGCATGGTGGTGGGTGCCTGTAATCCTAACTACTCAGTAGGCTGAGGTAGGAGAATCACATGATCCCAGGAGGTGGAGGCTGCAGTGAGTCAAAATTGTGCCAGTGCACTCCAGCCTTAGCAACAGATCAAGACTCTGTCTCGAAAAAATAAAAAAGAAAGAACAGAAAAGAAAAAAGAAAAAGAAAGAAAGAGAGGTTTAACAGACTCAAAATTCTATGTGGCTGGGGAGCCTCACAATCATGGTAGAAGGCACAAGGCATGTCTTACATGGCGGCAGGCAAGAGAGAATGAGAGCCAACCAAAAGCGGTTTCCCCTCATTAAACCATCAGACCTCATGAAATTTATTCACTACCATGAAGACAGTAATGGGGGGACCACCCCCATGATTCAATTACCTCCCACCAGCTCCCTCCCACAACATGTGGGAATTATGGGAGCTACAATTCAAGATGAGATTTGGGTGGGGACACAGCCAGACCCTATCAGGGGCCTTAGAGGGAAGAGACAGCTGATGCCTGCCCTGCTAGGCATCTTCTCCCCCAGTGTTTCCTCCACCTTCAGTGAGAATCCTCGTACTTCCCTCACCTTGCAGGACCATCCATCCTGGCTGATACTAATGACATTAATAGGAAAACACTGAAGTTCTCTCGGGGCAGGAAACAGACATTCTTGACCAACGGCTAACAGGACAGGAGCTGGTCCTGCCAGCCAGATGTGCATCACACTGTCCACCCAAAGGCTCACCCAGTCCTCCCAGTCCTCACCCAGTCCTCACTCCATCCTGTGGGAAAGGTTGAGACTGGGAGAGGGCTGGCACTGCCAGGTGCCTGAACCTGGCCACTGTGGGGTGGCTTTGCCTAGGTCCAACTCTGTGCCCTGGTCCCTGGCCTCTGGCCCAGCACTCATGGTGGAGCCTGTAGCCCCTGCATGCAGGTGTGGGTCTCCTGGGATTCTGTGACCCTCACAGCACTCTCCTCAGTCCCTGGCCGGTGGTGGTCAGTGACACAGAGCAGGAGACTTGCCACCGTGAGGGACACTGTGAGGAACGTCCGTCCCCACTCCCCTCCCACAGTATGCAGCTTTGCAGGCCACAGAATGCGCTGTCTCTATCGGCAGGGAAGGAACCACTCTGCTAGTGGGGTGCAGTTCAACCTGGGCAACACGCTTATTGAGGAAAAATACAAATTCTAGAGAATTTAAAAATAACTTTTATTATTTTCTGACAACCAAGCATCACTAAGAAGATGTGATATAAGTAGATATGCCAAATAAAATACAAGGCTCCCAGCTAAATTTGAATTTCAGCTAATTATAAAGAAAAAAAATTTAAAGGCCAAGCATGATGGTTCATGTCTATAATCCCAAAAGGGATTACAGCCACCATCATGGATTACAACCACCGTCGTGGATTACAACCACCATTGTAGATTACAACCATCATCTTGGATTACAGCCACCATCGTGGACTACAGCCACCGTCGTGGACTGTGGCCACCATCGTGGATTACAACCACCATCTTGGATTACAACCATCACCTTGGATTACAGCCACCATCGTGGACTACAGCCACCATCGTGGATTACAACCATCATCTTGGATTACAGCCACCGTCATGGACTACAGCCACCGTCGTGGACTGCAGCCACTGTCGTGGATTACAACCACCATCGTGGATCACCACCATCATCTTGGATTACAGCCACTGTTGTGGACTGCAGCCACCGTCGTGGACTGCAGCCACCGTCGTGGATTACGGCCACCGTCGTGGACTAGAGCCACCATCATGGACTACAGCCACCATCGTGGACTAGAGCCACCATCATGGACTACAGCCACCGTCGTGGACTAGAGCCACCATCATGGACTACAGCCACCGTCGTGGACTACAGCCACCATCGTGGATTACAGCCACCATCTTGGATTACAGCCATCATGGGATTATAGACATAATCCCAGCATTTTGGGAGGCCAAGGTGGGAGTATCACTTGAGTCAACATAGTGAGACTGTCTCTAGAAGCCTCCCGTCCCTGCACTGGGTGAAGTGGAGCCCCAGGCCCCTCATCTGGTACCCACGGCCTGCTCAGGCCTGGCTCCCACTGCTACTGTCTCCACTGGTGAGGATGCATGCAAGGGTGGACTCTCGGCCTTTTCGCCCGAGCTAGCCCATGTCCTAGGAAGAGATGACCATGGCCTCAGATTTAACAAACACAGACTAGACCAGTCCCCTGGCTGTCATGGCCTAACCCTCCTAGTGGGTGGTGGGACAGCAGGACCCCTGCCCTGAGCTGTAAGGGGAGGGGAAGCCTGCAGGGGGTTGCCAGCTGGGGAGGCCAGCACCGCCCCAGGGAGGCCTGCTCAGGTAGGTCCGGGTCATGATTTCCGGTGGCAGGTCGCAACAGGCAGCGTGGCTCTGAGAAATGAAGGAAAAATGTGCCCGGATAAGTAGAAGCAGTTCCTGGCGGCTTGGCAACCTCAGAGGCTGCCCGGCTGTCTAGTTAACCCCTTCCCTCCTGAAGCATGGCCCGGCACACACATAGAACTTCCAGGCCACCCTGCACCCCCGGGAAGCCAGGCACACTGGGTTCCCTGAGTTCACCCACTGCAGAATGGAAAGATGTTGCCTGTCCCTCTCCCCCACAGTGGAGGCGGATAGGAGGCAGGATGGCGTGCACAGCCCTGAGCCCAGTGCAGACAGGAATGGCACAGGCAGGCTCCGTCGGGGTCACAGCTCCCCAGGCACTGTGAGGGCAGAGAGGACCTTCAGGAGGGGTCAGACTGTGGCCAAAACATCACCCGGCAGACCCCATAGAGCCCACTGTGGCCTCTCCCACCTGGGCCGACCCCGCTGCTCCTCCTGGACCTTGCTGAGTCCAGAGCCGCCTCCCCAGTGCCCTCCGGGAAAACCCACGGGGCCTCGCACCACACAGCACTTCTGTGCCTGGGACCTCCTCCGCCCCTTTGGGAGTCTTTCTGATCTGCTGTTTTAGAAGTGCTCCCAGGAAGGTGTGGTCTTCAGGGCACCCCGCTGAACCACCCCTTCTCGCAATGATGTTTCCTGGGAGCTGAGGTTTGGGCCACACAGGAAACTCTGACCATGAAGATTCAGCTGAGTGTCCCCCCTCCCAGTGCCTGTCTCCCAGCCAGACCAGGACAGATGCTCTCCTCATCAGCACCTCCCTCCCCTGCTGGGGCCCCAGGGAGAAAGCTCTAAGCCACTGCCCAGCTGGCTCTAAAAAGAGTCCAGAAATCACTTTGAGGGTGACCCTGGGGTGCTCCCTGTACCCCCACATCCCCCCATTTCTGGTGAGCAGCACCCGGCCCTGGGCACTCCCCAGCATGCGTGCCCTCCTGCTCCTCGGCAGATGGGGCTTCTGCTGCTCCCAGCCCTGCGAGACAGTCAGGTGTGTGAGGCCCGGCCCTGCAGCCTGGGCACCTCCTCATGAGGCTCCCTGGGTGAGCTGCCATCACACAGAAGGTGGGTCGAGGGAGGAAGGCAGTGGACTTGGCGGTCCTGACCCTTATAGACCCGAGGACAGCAAGTGACCAGCTGTGTGCTGAGCTGGGTGCCCCTGAGAGACTTTGGGTTCCCTGGGGCCCTGACTGTCTTTTTGGCGGCCAGCTCCCTTGGCATGTGGCCCCTGCAGTACACATCTATCTATCAAACGACCGCAGAAATGAATGAATGAATGAATGAATCCTTTAGCCTGACTTCATACCACTTAAGTACGTTTCAGGATGTTAGCACAGCTAAAAAGCAACGGGGTAAATTATGAAACAAAAAAAGAAAGGTTAAAAAAAACTGTCATGAGCTCGCCTGGCCTCACAGCAACCCGATGGGACTGGAAGAGTCACGTGGACACACGCCCGTTTGCTGGTTTCAGCTCATGTCCTGGCCATATAGGACTTGCCTCTATTTCACAGCCGTATTTGTGTTTAACTTGGAGGAATTCACATAGCACAAAACTGAGCGTTCTAAAGTGAGCAATCCCTGGCGCTGAGTGCACTCACAATGTCACACAACCGGCCTCTCCTTCTAGCTCCAAAACATCCCATCTCGCCCAAGTAAAACCCTGGCCCCATGAAGCAGTTCCTCCCCGGCCCCTGCAGCCACCGTCTATCTCTGTGGATTCGCCTGTTCTGATGTAAGATGGGTGGTACCATATGCGGCCTTTCCACCCGCCACCTTCTACTCAGCATCGTGTTTGAAGGGCGTATCCACATGGTGGGCCGTATCAGAGCTGCATTCGCTTGTATGGCTGAGTAATATCCCACTGTATGGGTAGACCACATACTGTGAGTCCACTGATCTGTGGATGGGCATGGGGTTATTTCCTCTTTTCGTGCTGTGAGGTGCTGCTACGCAAATACACAGTTTGCATATACTCATTAGAGTCCCAATTCTTTGTACCATCAACAGTTTTTTCAGAGTTCATGAAACATTGGATCTGTAGACTGTCTACCTCAACCCCCTCCATTCCCCAGGCATCATGAGTTGACCAAGAGGGTCAGGAGTGGCGAGGCCAGGCCTGGGACCAGGTCTTCTGACCATGCCCTCCACTGCCAAGAGGATGAAGGTCCCAGTGGAAGGAAACAGAGGGTGTGGGCCACTCACCTTAGCAGATGGAGCAACACCCACCAGGCCAGGCTGTAGGCAGTGCTGTTGAAGGTGGGGCCCCATCACCTCCCACCACCCACTAAGGTCACAGGAGGCAGCCAGGCTGGCCCACACATGGGAGCAGCTAGAGGAAACCTAGTTAGGGCTTCAGAGAGGGGTCAAGGTTGGAGCCACCCAAGGGGTCAGAGGCAGGAGGCAAAGAGGCCTCTGCTTCCTTCAGCGGCAAGTCCAGAGTCTGGGTGCAAGAAGGCGAGCAGGAGGAACAGGCTCATTAGAGAAGCCCCACCCAGTTACTCAGCACCTGGTAAACATCAGTTATTCCCACCCGGGGCTAAAGGAAAGGGAAGGAAAATTCCCTGTAACGCCACCTCACCAAGCAGCCACCGTGAGCATTTGAGGGTTTGCTTTCATGAAAAGAGAAATCTGGTGTGGATGGTTGTAAAGTCAATGGATCAACTCTAAATCAGTGGAGCAGGTTTTATGGTGTCCCTTAGGGGAGGTCACTTATGTACCTGGGATGTCACCTGTGCTCCTCCATGAAAGCCATGAAATTCTCAACACCTAGCCCAGTAGCTGGTGTGTAGTGGGTGTGGAAGAAATGCTTTTCGTAGGAACTAATGCTGAAACCCAAGGTAGCCTTCACAGAAAGTAAAAGTACATGACCTTGATGCCTGCCATTCTGGGATTCCTTGGAGAGAAAGTGCACCCACCACTCTCCGAGCCCCACTTTCCCCCCCCACCCTCACTGCCAGGCTCACTCATGTTCTGAGCCCCTTTGGACCCTCCTTCCAGCAAAAACAAGCTTAGGCAGCATTTTCCCCCTCTCATGTTAGTATCTCAGGGGATATCTTAACCACGGCATAGACGTGGCCTCATAACAAAGTTAGCACAACTCAGCAACTAGAAAAGACAGTGCCCATTCAAAGGCAACTTATGCAGAATATAGCACAAAGAGAGAGAAGACAGATGTATGAACAAGAAGTTGAGATTTGAAGGACAAACTTGAAAGGAGTTCTAGATGGAAAATCACTTTCCTTAGAACATGGACAGCGTTTTTTCTCTTGCCTTCAAGCTTCCCTTTTTATTGTCTGTGTTTTACCAAATCAGTAAATGTACACAGTGCAAAAAGTGAAAACTCATGGCGAGAAAACACACCGCATGCAGCCCTGCCCTCCTGCCTGCTCATCCCCTAAATCCAGGTCACACCGCAGACAGTCACGCTCCAGTCTTGCCGCATTTTCTTCTGCTCTTCTCCCCGTGGCATGCATACACTGATGTTTGTTCGTGTTTTTGTTTAAGATTTTATGTATTTATTACAAACTAAGGAAGACAAAGATTTGGTGCTTTCATAACAGCCTCACCCACACCCACAGCCGCCCTGTAGAGTATGTCATCACTCACAATGAAATCAAAATCCACTGTTTGTACATCATTATGATTCAGTATGATTCCACCCAACCAGGCCTGTTCATTTGGCTGGATGTTGACCCGTAGCTTGGAGGAGGAATTCTTTGCTGCCAACTGCATGGACTAAACATGAAAACATTCCTACTGCACAGCTAGAAGTGTTGGATAAAATGTGAGACTACTTTTAAATAACTAGCTCAACATACATGAAGAAAGGGGACAAAATCTCCAGGGGCCAAAGGAAGAGGGAAATAAAGCCTGCATAGTGAACGCCAGCTGGGCTTAGACTGACAGGAGGATGGCACTAATGTTGGCACCCAGGGCCCTTGGGATGAACAGCCCATAGGCAGACAATAAGGCCAGGGCCCCAAGTGAGACAGGGTATTAAAAGCAAAACCCTTGAAGGGCCCACCCTGAGAAGATATATTCACCCACCAGCAGAGGAAGATAACCTGAAAGCATGTCTATCTCAGCCCATGCCAGGAGCAAAAAGAAAAAGAAGAAAGGAGAAGAGGAGGTGGTGCTGGGATGGGGCTGGAGAGGTGTTCCCGAACGCCTCCACGTGGAGTGCAAGATGATGCCAAATCAGACTTCTAGACCGCAAAAAGGGGAGCTTGGAGGCAAGAGAACGATGCTGCCAACATTCTAAGGAAAGTGATTTTCAGTTTAGAATTCCTTTTAATTTCGTCCTTTAAATCTCAACTTCCTGTTCCTATTTCCGTCTTTCCCTTTATGCTATATTCTGCGTAGGTTACCTTTAAATGGGAACTGCCCCTTCCAGTTGCTGCATTGAGCTAACTTTGTTATAATGAAGCCATGTCTGTTCCATAGTTAAGCTAGCCACTGAGATTTATATTTCACCCACTATACTCTCCATTTCCGAAGGTTCTACTCCATTCCTTCTGAATCTGCCTTGTTTTCTTGGTAGTGTCTTGTGCTCATTTCTAACGAGTATACATTTTCTAAGTGCTTGTTCAGTTCATCGTGGTCTAGGAACAAATGTTTCGCAGAACCGCACGGCCCGCAGACGGACTCACACCACCTCCCTGTGCATCTCCACCGGGTCACGGCTGGCCTATAGGCGACATCCAGCCACAGCCAAATGAAGGGAAGCACCAGCAAACCTTTCAGCATCATCATGAGAGGGTACTTTTCTGCCCTTCTTCTGGGACACATTCCTCTACACCCTCCCTCCCTTCCCCCTCCTCCATGTACCCCTTCCCATGCACCCTGGGGAGACCAGCTGGGCTGGGCCTGGCCTCACTGAGCTCACAGAGGTGATGGGTTTGGCTGTTGGGCCAGCAGGTGGCCAAGCCCTCCTCTGGGCCCCAGCATCATCCCACGTCATTTGCCTTTCCCAATTCCCACTTAAAGGGTCATTCCCTGAAGGCAAAGATGGGGTCCCACGTCACTCAGTGTCCTTCCCCGCGCCAAGCAAGGCAGCCCTTGAAGAGCTAGTCCTCCCCCACAGCTGCCAGGAAAGATGGGAAGAAAAATGAAAGGCTCAGCCTGAGTTCCGCAGCCCAGGAGGAGACCAGCTCATCCTTTCTCCTGGAGCACCGGCAGCCTCCCCACCAGCCCCACCCACAGAGCTGCCGGGTGCCACCTCCCTAGGTCTCGTTTTTCCAGTAGCACCGCTGGGACCAGGCAGTGATGTAAGGAGGAAGGAAGACACCTCAGGCGGGGAGGCCGGCTTCCTCTGGTTGCCTCAGAGGGGCTGATGCTGCTGAAACCACCAGGCTCCATTCCAAGGGGTGAGGTCGGCCCAGGCATGACAAGGTAAAAGGGGTCCTCCCACAACCCCGGAGACCCACTCTCTGGGGCCAGCCAGTCCTGCTCAGGGTTTGGGGAGCGACTTTCTGAAGCGCTCCATGCAGCCATACATTGATACTGTTGGGTTCATACTGTGCTGTGCGGAGAAATGAGAAGCCGAGAGTTCATCCTGCCCTGCGGCTTCCTCCCCTTCTCTTGCATTTTCTTCTTCATCCAGCATCCAACGCGATTTTTAAAATTTCAGCTTCCAAAAAAAAAAAAAAAAATTCGGCTTCCTTCCTTTGTGTGCTCGCATTTTACATGCTGATCCCAGCACTTTCCATCAGGCAGAGAAACAGACCCTTTGCTGAGTGCCTTCATCGCGGCCACTGCAGTTGCCTGGGAGGCTCCGGAAGGTTCTTTGGCTCTTGAAGCCAGCCGAGATGGTCACCTGAGCAAGGGGGTTGTTCTCCCCAGGGCTCACCCTCATTCAGGCCTGTGACCTTTTCTGGTAAGCATACACTCTCTGAGGTCACCCCGACTCTCTTGGAGTTCCATGTGTGGAGATGACTTTCTTCCTCACTCAGGGCAATTTGGGAACTTCACCGAGAATTGCAGCCAGGGGCTCTTCCTTCACCTCTGATAGATCCAGTGGGTGGTCCCAGATTCTCACTCTGACCCACCCACTATGGCTTCTGACCCACCCACTATGGCTTCAAAGCCGCTGCTCACAGTTTCCACTGCTGGGCAGCCCTTCCAGAACCTTCCAGAACATCCCATGATTCAGAGGGAAGACACCCTGGATCAGGGAGTCCTCCATTTTTCTGAGCAAATGCACATTCTACACACAACTCCAGGTCACTCCACAGTGGCTCCCTGAGACCTCCGTAGGTCCCCTGTGAGGGACCCTGAGTGGGGACCTCTGTGGCCGTGACACCTGGCCTCTTGGCCACCTTTTCCAGTAACAGGATCCCTGATTCACCCTTGGGAAACTACCACCTCCACATTCAGGGTGGCGTCTGCCAGCCTGGCCCAGCCCGGGCCGTGGGAACACTCCCTCCCCTGGCTGCCATGCTTGGTTTTGGGGATGGGCGCAGCCTGCCACAGGCCACCACACTACATCCACTCCGAGACACCATGAATTCTAAATGTGCCGTTGTCCTGTTCACCTCCAAAACAGGAAAAAATGCTGCCAATGACGATTGTAAGAGGCCATCACCTCCCTCATAGCTGTTAGAACATGGAAAAAACAGCATCTAAGAAACTATGAACACATCTAAGAAACTGTGAATGATGTTTAATTTGGGGCTTGGAAAAGGGGAACTATTGGGAGGAAGGAGTTCTCTTTCTACTGAGATCCTCAGGCCATTGAACCTCAGAGACAAGAAGACAGGGATATATTTTGCGAAGGGCTCACCCATTGCTTAAGGCGACAGGGAAAAGGAGACAATGAACGCCTGGATCCAGCCATTGCTGACACCGGATTTCATGAAGCCGTAATTTTTATTTTTTTTTTTCGCCTGCAGGGCCTAAAGCAGTGACTAGCACCATTCCTAGAACAGACTGGCCCCTGGCACCTCCTCATTCTGCAGTAAACACTGATGCCACTGCTCTCCTGAACATCAGTGTCCGTGGACAGGTGTGCGGTGCAGAGAAGGCCAGACCCCAGCTACCCAAGAACAGAGGCCCAGTGCCTCATGCAGCAGAGTTCTGAACTCCTGACCTCATGTGACAGTTAGTTAAAAAGGACGGGAGAAGTGGGGAGAAGGAGAGGGAGAGAGGGAAGAAAGAAGGACAGAATGAGGGAGGGAGGAAAACTTATCCAGGGCTCATAGTCTAAGATGTGAAGAACCTGGCATCCAAAGTGTCGGCTGAGGGCAGGGATTCTGTCTCCCACATGCCACCTTCTGCCAGTGCCTGCCCCCTCTGCAGTGCCAGCAGGAGGCCTTCACACACCACACTCACTCTTGAAATGAGCAGCTGACCTTGGCACTACGGATGATCCTGGTAAACAAAGCTCCCTGAGTACTGGGTTCAGTCAGGTTCAAGGGCCTGGGAGAAGATGGCAACTCCTGGTTCAACAGCCTGGGAGTGGAGCAGTCTGGGTAAACCAGTTGTTGGCAAAGGAAACCTTCAGGGACACAGGTCCCAGTGCTGTCAGCCATCCTGGTAAAGCACCAAAAGGTCAACTGGCCACTGCCCTCCACTCAAGAGGGACTTCAGAAGGACCCTGAAGTGGGGCCCCAAATTTCCTAAGATCTGTACGACAGTGTACTGAAACCACAGAACCGGAAGAGACACGCCAATTATGGGTCAGGCATTCCCTCTCGGCTCTCCGAGAGCGTGGCTTCACGTGTGGGTCTAGGTGGGTTGCTAACAATGAAATCATGGTGCATCTGAGCCCAGCAGGCTCCTTCTGACTTGGCTGGAGCTGAGGAAGAAGGAGGACAGGAAGAAAGCATTCCAAGGACAGGGGTTTTCTGAGCCCAGTGTCATGGAGGTGGAATGAAGTGGGACTGAGGGGGAAGCCTTGGGGAGTCCTCTGCTACTATTCTTTGGCTGGTCCCTGAACTGGCTACCCTGGTCAGTAATGAGGGAACATTTGGTGCCACATCCCACTGGTCCTCAGCTCATCCCTGGGCCACTGGGAGGGCTGCAGTAAGCTAGATGGTCTGGGGGCCTGGATGGCAGTGCATGAGGACCTGTTTGCATCTTGGCTTGCTCCGGCCAGGAAGAACCATTTTTCTTCTAGAATCTACCATCTCCACATCTCAGAGCCGATGAAGGCAGGCAGCATCATCTCTCTGACATTGCTCAGGGATGGGGTTCTTGAGGGAATAATGAGGGGTGTACTAGAAGACCCTCAGCCCCAGAACAACTGCAGAGCATGTGAAGCGCAGACCCACTTTTGTTTCCTTCTGGGAACAAAGGGACAGACTTTTCCTAACATGGAAGATATAAAAATGCATTCAATCTTCAAACCAGAAGATGTTCCTGAGTGAAAAAACACAAAATAGGGATCAGAGGGGAAGGAAAATGCCCAAATTTTCTGGGAAATGAAGAAGAAAAATGGGAGCCTTGTTAAATTATCACCATTTCAAGACAGACAAGGAATTAATGTAGGTTCCTAAATGGAAAAAAAGGGAAGTAAGCCAAATGACAGTCTTAGTGAGGAACAGTTCCTAGGCATTGCTGCCTGGCATAAAAATCTTCAAGGGTGAGTCACCATTTTGCAGGGCTGGGGAGCCCTGCTGGCAGGGTCACTAGGCACAGCGCAGCCGAGAAGGCCACAGTGTGTCAGGGAGATCATCACACACTGAGACTGACCTCGTGCATGTGTTGAAGATGATGGGAACAGCTCTCACAGCCAGAGAAAGGAGATACAGATACCAACCAGCAAGAGCGACCCCTGGGGTGCTGGGCTGTAACTGAAATCATGGATGTGAAATCAGTTTCTGATAAGACACGGAAATGTGTACGTGATATTCGTGTAGGTCACACGCCAGTTCCTAGGTCTGTCTGCTAAGGGCCCAGAAGCAATGACAGCCCAGTAACAATGAGCACCTCCAGCACCCAGATCTTGGCATCTAAGAACCATTCTCCACTCAGAGAAATGGTTTTCTTGGAGCTATGGCTGCTTCCGAGGCTGGGGAAGTAAGTACAAGATGGGCCTGGAACTGTGTCAGAAAGCAAGGAAGCACCTGGGGAAGAATGGGAGGTGAGGGGCACAGGAGCCTCCATGGAGGTGCCCAAACCAGCCAAATCTGGGCTAAGCTGACCATCAAAATAGTCAGAGTATAACCCATCAATTAAACAGGGATCCGAGACTGCATATTGATGTAAATAAACAAAAGTGGGAGAGGAGAAAGCCCTCCTTGATACACAGTATCATGTCTGTGGCATTTCTGCCAAAAATGTGTAACCTAAACCGTATCTTGAGGAAAATGAGATAAATCTAAACTGAAGAGATTCCACCAAATAACTGGCCATACTTCCCAAAAGGCCTGAATGAACCCATGAAGGAGCCCATGTCACAATTCAAAGTCAGAAAAGAGAAGACCAAGGAACTGAGGATTGATGAAAACCGAAGCCACATAGCAACTGGGCAATACAGGGAGCCAGGCCGGAGAGTGGAAAGAAAGAGGCGCCCCTTGCTGTGTTTTTAAACTTCCTTCTTCTATAAAGGACAGTTCTGAGACAATCAATAAAATTGGAAGAGAATTTGTGGATTTAACGGTAATATTTAATTTAACAATGTACCAATGTTAACTTCCTGAATTTGATGGGTAAACTGTGGGCGATATAGGAGAAATTTTTGTTTTTAGGAAATGTACATAGGAGGATTTAGAAGTAATGGGGCACACTGTCTGTGGCCTACTCTCAAGCAGGTGGGTGGGTGGGTGAGAAAGATCAGGCAAATGCAATCAGATATGAGCAAACAGGGAACCTGGCTGGAGGGTTACCAGAGTTCTATGTACTATTCCTGTCACTTTTCTGTAATCTGAAATTATTTCAAAATACAGAACGTAAGAACTATATAAACATTTAAATAAAATGTTCAAGTTAGGGGCTTTCATCCAGACACGCTTCTCTCCCCATTGGATCACCTGCGTGTAGAGGAGCCCAGGCTGAGGACAACACCCAACCACCCTGCTTTCTCGGGGCCCCAAAGCCTAGGTTAATTCTGGGTGCCTTCCAGAAGGGCCTCTGCAAGCTCCCGTCACTGCCTCCAGCCTTTGGTTTTCAGAAATCAGATGACTTGAGCTTGTTTATAAGAAAAAGCAGTCTCAACCAGCTTCAAAAAAGCACCAAGTACTTTGCTTTATTGACATCAAATGGAACATTTTGTCTCCCACACAGTCCACACAATGGTAGCACAACACAGTAAAGGCACAATGAGGCATATTAAAACATAGCCAGTTTCAACAACATGGATATTTCCTGTCATGGAAAAGAAGTATCCTGCCCAGATTCACATTAACATACACGGTACATTAACATCAATCTCTAACATACACCAGGCCACAGTACGTGTTTGCACACAGGGTCATGTTCTCCAACAAACTTATTCTAATAACAGTATTCAGAAGGCACCCTATGGGACACAGGTGACAGTGAAGTTAAGACACTAGACGGCCACATCTTTTACATCCAAGAACTTCCCTGGGGCCACACCCCAAACAGCTGAGGTGCAGATGCATGTCTGCAAAGCAGGTCAGAAGCCCTCCCCCCAAAACCCCAAAACACTATCCCTTGGCATGAACAACCACCTATCAAAACTGAGAGCTGGAAAGGGTGCAGATGAGCCGTGCGTCTACCTAGGTAATACTATGTCTAGGTAATTCTATGTGATTTTATCTTCATACGCAGTCTGAAGATAAAAAACACAGTTTCTTCTGCACCTCTTCCCCAAAAACTGGTGCACTCCAACCACCTGAGGGGGCTCGCCTCAGTCCCCAGAACTGAGGTTACAAAGGGAGAATTTTTAATGACTCTTATGCCTGTGGCTCTAGAGTTCCCCAAACATCTTAGGCAAAGAGCAATGAACAGCAGCTAGCAGCACGTGGCCACGTGTGTGCAGCTGTCCACAAGGACTCACCAAAGAACAACAGACTGAACAGTTCAGAGCTGGCCACACACACGTCCCCGTAATGCTGGCTGCCACCGTTCATTCCTTGTTGCATAAAACGTTGTTTGTTTTCAAAGCCAACCCTACTACTCAGTCATCGCTTACAGACTAGACTGTCCAGCGTTGTGAATGTTTTTAACAGGTTTCCAACAACAGCTGATCAGGCACTCATCTCTTTCAGATACAATTCCGTGGAAAACCTTGAGACAGGCCTCTCTGCCCACCGCCGTGTATGAAGAGAAAAAACGCAGTTGCTCCTGCACCTCCGCCGTCAAGACTGGTGAGCTCCAGTGACCCAAGGTGGTTCGCCTCAGGAGAGTGGACGCTTCCTCACCTGGGGCTTCCTCACCAAGGGACCAGCTTCAGCGGCCCATTAGGAGCACAATGAAATGACTCTGACCCATGGTCCCTTCGGACAGCAAGTGCCTAGATTGGTGATCGGGGAGCGGCCAAGTGCACCTGAGCCAGCTTCACCTGGAGGGGACGCTCCGGTCAGCAGCACAGCCTCCTGACGCCACCACGTCACCTGCACTCCGTCAATGTCTAGGCAAGCCACGACAGGGCCCCAGGCAGCATCGTTTCATCCCCACAAGGAACACAAGGACAGGACAGGAGCCCCACACAGACCCCTGGTCTCCGCAGGCAGCCAGCTAGGTCTTGCTTCACCGCAGGAGTGTGGCGGCGGGGCCGTGGCCGCCCTGGAACTTGAGGCTCTGCAGGTTGATGTAGGCCCCGTGCCTGAGCAGGGTCTCCACCGTCTGTGCGTGCCGGCCCTGGGCGGCCAGGTGCAACGCACTGAGCCCCTGCTCGTCAAACAGGTCGATGACGTCGGCGCTGACCAACTCTTCCACCACCTCTGAGTGCCCGTGGGCGGCGGCCAGGTGCAGCGCCGTCTGGTTCAGGGGTCCCCGGGCCAGCACATTGGCCTTCTCCTCAACGAGCAGCTTGACGGTGGCCAGGTGTCCGTTGCGGGCAGCCAGGTGCAGGGCAGTGTAGCCATCCGAGGTCACGGCCTCCTTGCCGGCGCCCCGATGCAGGAGCAGCCTGGCAGTGCTGGTGTGCCCCGTCTCGGCGGCCACGTGCAGGGGCGTCTGTGCCAGCAGGTTGCAGACGTTGACGTCGGAGCACAGGTCGATGAGGATGCGGGCCACGCGGTAGTGCCCGCGCTGTGCAGCCAGGTGCAGGGGCGTCCTCCCGTCCAGCGTCTGCGCGTTCACGCTCATCCCCGGCTGCTTGGCCAGCAGCTTGACGATGGGCAGGTGGCCCTGCCAGGCTGCATAGTGCAGCGGCAGCCAGGCGTCCTTGCCCGGCAGGCTCACGTCCACGCCTCGGCGCAGCAGGATGCGCACGATGTTCTCCTGCCCGTGCTGGCAGGCCACGTGCATGGGCGTCCGGCCCTCGAAGTCCACCTCGTTGACCGAGGCGTTCTTCTCCAGCAGCAGCCGTGTGCTAGACTCGTCCCCGCTCTGGGCGGCAAAGTGGAGGGCCGTCCACTGGTCCTCATCCTTGGCGTTGACGCTGATCTTCCGTGCCAGCAGGAGCTCCACGATGCCCCGCCCCCGCCTCTCCACGGCCATGTGCAGCGGGGTGGAGCCCCTGCGGTTGGTCAGGTTGGGGTTGGCATTGTTGAGCAGCAGCCACTTGACGCACTCCTCCTGCCCGGCCTCCACCGCCAGGTGCAGCAGGCTGGCGCCACCGTCCAGCACCAGGTCCACGTCCTGTGGCTGCAGGATCTTCATCAGCTTGCTGGTGTCCCCAGACACGATGGCATCCACAAGCTTCTTCTTCTGGACGTCTGTGGTGCCCAGATCTGCAGGAAGAGGAGAGGCAAGGGTCAGAGTGCGGCTGCACACCCAGGCACGTGGTGTCTTGGGGAACCTGGCTGTGGCCCTCAGCGGGAGGAGTGCCACAGCCTCTGGGCTGCTCGCTGGTCACCTGACCATGTTTGAGCGCTATCTGTGCCTCCTTATTAAGGTCCTAGCGGGAAGCCCCAGGGCAGGCCAGAGAGTGTCTCCCAGGTGCTCATTAGTGGGTTAGCAGAACAAAACCAGCCCTCACTGTCCTGCAGGGTGGCGAGCCCCCTTGGTGCTTAGAGATGATAGTGACTGCACACATTCCTTCATTGAAGAAAGAAGAAAAAAGGGCACAGACTAAAAAGACCAGGCAGGAGCCCCTTCACCTGGAAGCCTTAACACCTGCGACGCCCCAGGCCTAGCGGCCTGCAGAGCTGCTGCCCAGAGCTGGAAGGAGCAGCTGCAGCTCCCGCCCCACCTCAAGTGGCACCTGCTGACCTGGGGAGGTTGAGAGGCACATTTTCTATGACAATCCTGAAGGGAACGAGCCTCTCGTTTCAGGAGAACGTCAGTCCAGCACTCAGGATGAAAAGTTTTATTTACCACAAAAATCCTACTGCCGTGTCTGGAATTCCTGAAGCGACTCTCCTCCACCCTCGTGTGAAGCACAGGGCATGTGGAAGGAGGTGGGGTCCAGGTGTTAAGAAAACGGACCCTCCCAGTCAGGCTCAGTGTTTCAACACCGGCGTTCCGAGTTGAGCCAGGAAAGTAATCCTCTCTCCAGCATGAAGACAATATGTCATTTCAGAGTATAGACCCAAAGAGAATGTTCTAGAACATATTTCTCCATGGGCAATGGGCTACTGTAAACAGAGTCCACACACGCAAAAGGCCCGCCCAGGCCTTGTAACGTGTTGGTTATCCTTGGAGGTTTTAACACCAGGCTACCCTCGCAAACTACCTGTGAGGGAGGTGCTCTTCTCACTTAGCGAATCTTGCCTTTTTATATTAACTTTGATGGCTTTTGTGTTTGGAAGATGCTTTTTTCCCTCTCCCAGCCCCCGGGTGCTGGGCCTGGTGCTCATTCTGGCCTCCTCTCTGCCAGATGCAGGGCACAGATGTGGTCCTGTCCTGGCACAGCAGTGTCTGAGCAGAGGGTGCAGGACTGCCATCTGCGAGGCAGGAAGCCCAGCAGGGAGTGGGGCTCGACCCTTCCCCGGGCTCACTGGACTGTAGCCCTGAGGTCAGCCTCTGCCCATGGCATTGGCACAGGCAAGATGGCTTCATGAGCTGGTGATATGGCCTGTTCCCCTCACATGCTAAGTGACACGGGACACAGCCAAATGCCCAACACCCAAAATTAATTAGTTAAGACACAGAGAACACAAAGAAGCATCCTTGCCGGGTCAGGAAACTGTCCCCTTGATTCTGTGTAGCTGCCCACTGAGTCCAGTCAAACGTCCCGCCGAGCCCCAGAGCTCTCGGGACACAAAGAGCCATCCCCACTCACCGCTAGTCGAAGGCTCCCGCTCAAAGGACAGCGACAGCGATCCTCTGGAAGAGAAGGCGGAGTCCACCGAGGACACCCCTGAGAGCCTCTTCCCGCTGCCAGTCGATGGCAGCTTGGACTCAGAGGAACTGCGGCTGAGCTCCTCTGGGCCCTCGACGGCCTGGGAAACTCCGGAGTCCAGCTGCGAGAGCAGCTCAGAGAGGCTGTGGTCATTATCGAAGGTGGGGGCGGAGGCCCGCTTGAGCCTCGAAGACACAGGCACCACCTGCAAAGACGCAGAAGTGGGGCAGGTGAAGACACCCCGAACAGCCCGCCCATGTGACACAAACACCGAAGAGCCAGGTGGGCCATGGGAGCGACGTAGGGGAGGAAAGGAGGACCCTGGAAGCAACGCAAATAACAGATCGGCCACCACATCCGCACAGCTAGGGAGCTCAAAGACGGAGCTACAAAGGCTGGCGCGGCCCACCCAGCACAAAGACATCTTAAGGAAAGATCGACTTCATTAAAGTGCAAAATCCAGCCTCAGGCAGCTCTGGATGCTGCCTGCTCAGGAGCACCGTACACCCAAACGAAGGTAGATGGTGTCAAGCTAGAGTGAGAAGCATGTGTGGTGGGGCACAGCCTGCCCAGCACAGGCCAGCATTAGCAGGAAACCAGAGGACAGAGAGGAACTGGGCAGGACCCCCACACGTGGCCACAAGTGCCACCTCCCCGCGGAGCCACGTGGGGCTGGCCTGGGGACTGTGTGTGGACGAGGGAAGGGGGGAAGGGCCCAGCCACAGGGGCGAGGGCTGATCCAATCCAATGGGACCTTTTAAAGGGTCTCGCTTCAGGGACTGGAGGGCAGCAGGCTTCTGGTAAGTGAGTGGAATCTGACAAGATTTCACGCCCCTTCCTTTAGGCACGCCTGTTTGCTCCAGATCCCCACCCTTCGGGGGACGGCTCGATGTCCTGCACTGTTGCTGGGTGTTCCGAGCAACCCCCACATGTAGGTTGCCTTCCCTCCCTTATCAGGGCCCAAGTCTGCCTCTTTATCAGCAGCCGCCTGGGCACCTTTGCTCCCAGACTCACTGGCACATGTACACCTTTACATTTAGACAGCGGGCGCACCCTGCGTGTTTCCTGATCTCCTGAGTTCACACCAACAGCCTGGGAGCAATTGCCCAACACCAGATAACAGATTATAAAGCTCACTTATCAGGCTCGGCCTCACAGGTCTGCTCCAGTCTCATTACCTGAAAGGCTAGTGAGCCAGCCTTGGCACTCGGAATTTCTCATCACATCTGAAATCACCTCGGTGGCACTCATCCGAGTACAGACCACTTATGAGCAGCTACAAAGGGACTGGATCACCAAAGGCACCTACATACCAGCTCTCCCTCCCCGGCTGGGGCTGGGCCTTCTGATCCCGTGGTTCCACACACATCACATGAGTGGCTATTTGGTGTCAGGGAAGCCCTTACACCACTCACGCAAAATCACACAGGAGGTGGGGCCGGGATGCATCGGGGCAGGGGGCCTGAGCCCCCATGGGACATACGCTTCTAACGGAGTTGGGTTCAGGATGGGCTCAGAAGAGAGGCAGAGTGGCCCGGGCGGCAGGCGTTCTGCACAGAGGAGAAGTGGTCTGGAAACCCCTCCCTGGACGCCGAGGAGACAAAAGACCCCCGTGGGAAGGCCTGTTACCTCACTCCTGGGCTCCGGGGGGCTTTTCACGTCCAGGTCATGAGCAGTTTCTTTCACTTCATCATCAGGCTTTTCACACAGGTCCTCGGTTTCAGAAGTAATTTCTTTTGGGGAGAAAAGGGGACATGTTCCTGGGATGACAACTGTGTGCCCACATGTTCTATTTAAACGCTGGGCCTCCACGTGCTGGGGATTTCTCGCACGCCTCAGCCCAGGCTGAGCTTGCCCGGAAAGCCCAGGAGCCCCCCATGGGCAATTTGCCGGCCAAACCCAGTCCCCCATCAGTAATCATTTGCAGGCCTCACCAGACTCAAAGCAGGAGTCTTCCCCGGGGGAGCCCACCTGCTAGATGCAGGGAGCAGAGCGGCCAGCACCTGGCGGGTAAGCTCCCCATGCATGCATTTTCTGCCATAAGCTTTAAATGCAAACCTATCCCAGAGACACATCTTTCCCAGGAAGTCAATTCCCCAAGAGAATGGCGGCGCCTCCAGCCACCGGCCAGGTGAGTCTGCGAAGAGCATGGCCGCACCTGAACCTCAGGCTCCTGAACAGACTCCTCTGGGCAGCAAGTACCCTGGCTGGGTGCAGGGGGCAGATGGTTGGAGGCGACTCATTTCCAGCCACTGTAGCCCAGCCATTGGTACCAGAGGCCACGGTCAGGTGCCGGGACAACGTATCTGTGCAGGGCTCATTTCGGCCCACCTGTTACACACCCAGTTCCTCACCCAGGCCTGGTCTCTGCCCCTGCCCTGACCGTCACCTCTGTTTCCTGTGACACCTGCAGAGTGTGCCAGGGAAACCCCGGGGTGCTCACCTTGGAAGGTGGGCCGGACTCGCGGATCCCCCTGCCAGCACCGCTGCATGAGGCGCATCAGGTGGCTGCAGGCACGCGGCCGGGCTCTGCACACAGGCGGCAGGTCGGGGCGGTGGCCCTTCACCACCTTCACCATGATGTGCAGGATGTTCTTCTCATCTGCCAAGGGAAGGGCGACAGTCAGGGGCTCTGTGGGGCTGCACAGCAGCATGTCACCCTCGGGAGGAAACAACACACTCGCCAGGGGCCACAATGGGGCCGTCCCCACACCAGCTTCCCTCCAGCTTCACAGCCAGAGCTTCCTGTAACCCTCATCCTCACAGGGTACGGTGCTCTCTCGTCCTGGTTGTGAAATCTACCTCCTTCCCTGGGTTCTGATCTACCAGATGGAGCCAGTATGTTTGGTCACAGAGCAGACCATTCTGGGCATCCTATACAAGGGACGATGAGGTTCAAGAGAGAACAGTATCTTATGAGGCTCTTTCCGTCAACGGCCCATGCCAGGAAGGGAACGAGGCTCACGCACCATAGAGGCCGCAGTGCCCTGCACCCAGGGGACCCACCTCTGTCTACAGTCCGAAGAAGGCTTCCTCAGTTTCAACTCCAGCCCCAAGCTCAGGCCCCCAGCTGGCCTCCCCTGCAGATGCACCAGGCAGGGTTGGGGTGTGGGAGGGGTCTTTCCCTTCAATTCACAATGCGGGACCCCGCCTGTCCTTCCCGAGCTCCTTGACAAGCAAACCTGGGCCCTCGTCTATTATCGTTATTATTGCTATGACTTCTACCCTGACAGGGAAGGGCCCAGGGTGGCCTTCAGTGGGTCAAATTCTTTTTTCTGCTCAGCCTGGAACCCTCGAGGTGGACTTCAAGCTTCTTGTTCCCGACAGCCCTCTCCGCCCTCCGGATCCAAACATGCCGCCCATGGAATGGCAGCTCTTTGGAGAGGCCACGTGCCTCAGCAGGGTAGAAAATCAGCCGAGAATCACCCACAGCTGCCAGGATTCCATACAATGTTTTGCTCCACTTTCCCATTAAATCTTGTGTAATAAATATCTTAAGTATTTAACAGGTTATTTCCATGATTATTCAGACTTCCAAAACCAACCAATCCTCTAAATAAAATGAGAGTGAACTGAAGGAAACACCTGGAACACTTCCTGCTGCCAAACACAGACTGGGAAAGCTGGGGAGAGGCCTTGTTCTCCTGCACCTTGAACCCCTCCTATCTATTAACCCATTTATACTTGAGATTGCAATTTTTTGAATTTGAAAAGTCGGACCTTGGCGATGACCTTGAGCAGATTATTAACTCCCAAATGCTTGCCATTCCAATAATGGAACACTAGGCATATTCAGCAATAAAGCACAGGGGCTTGAGCCTTGACCTGTCCCCTGTGCCTGGCTTCGGGTGTCACATCTATCAGACCCCCTCATACCACCTGGCACACCGCCACATTTCACAGGCATTCCGGCCATAGGCCACTGTTTGGGAGAATGCACAGAAGGCAAGAAAGTTGACAGGCAGTCAGACAACACAGATGGACACCTGCCAGCAGGGGCCTGGTGGAGCATGTCCACGTTTCAATTAGCATTCTTTTAAAGCTCCCAGGATGGCTGGGTGTGGTGGCTTATGCCTGTAATCCCAGTACTTTTGGAGGATGAGGCAGTCGATTACCTGAGGTCAGGAGTTTGAGACCGGACTGGCCAACATGGTGAAATCCTGTCTCTACTAAAAATACAAAAATTAGTCAAGCAGAGTGGCAGATGCCTGTAATCCCAGCTACTCAAGAGGCTGAGGCAGGGAGAATCACTTGAACACAGGAGGCAGAGGTTGCAGTGAGCTGAGATCACACCATTGTACTCCAGCCTGGGCAACAGAGCGAGACTCTGTCTCAAAAAAAAATTAAAAAGCTGCTGAGATACTGGATCTTGCGATGCTGGGAAGATCTCTTCTCACCCAGCACCTTCCCCATACGTCGGCTCCTAGTCTGAGCCCCAGCTAGCAAGGTGCTAGGCCTTGACGCTCATCTTTATTTTTAGACATTTTAGGTCACACCAAAAAATGCCATGAGTAGCCTGGAAATGTTTTTAGAGGAAAAGGGAATCTCTCTAACAAAGCTAAAAACTCACTTATTTTTATGATAAAAAAGTCAAGCTACGGTAACGTTGAAGACGGTGTTCAGAGTGGTGGCTGCCTGGCAGGGGAAGGAAATACCACCGCTCTCAAGCTGGGCAGGGGGCACTCCCACGTGCAAATCCACAGCACTGGGCAGCTCTGGGGGTTGGTTTCATAAGCACGTGGGTATACAGAATGCTCCTGGACTTCATGCTTAACACAGTGACATGCTAAGCTTTGTTATGTATATTTTACCACATTTTTTTAAAAAAGTGAACAAACAAAAAGAATTAGATGGAAATACCAGCACAGGAAACCCCTGGAGACAGAGAGCAGACGGGTGGTTGCTGGGGCTTGCGCAGGAGGAACGGAGAGGGACTGCGGAATGGGCGTGGGCTTTGTCTTTGGGCATGATGAGAATGTTCTGGAATTAGACAGTGGTGACGCTTGTTCAACAGTGCCAGTGTACTTAATGTCACTGAATTATAGACTTTCAATGGCTAACATGACCAATTTTATGTTATATACATTTTACTACCCAAAAAAATCTAGCTGGCAGCTAAAAAAATTCCATTGAACAGGCCCCTTCAGATCTGTGCATTTTCCTGCATGCAAATTATACCACAGGGCAGCACCTGTGGGAGCGTGGGTCACAGGCTCTGTTTTAGGACAGAGAAAGGACAACAAGATGTCCCCCCATTATTCCAGCAGAGACAAGCATACTACACCTCAAAGGCGGGTCCACTCACCTGCAAACGGCTTCTTCTGCGTGAGCACGCCCCAGATGACGATGGCAAAGCTGCAAGAGAAACCAGGCGCGTTAGCGTCTGACAGCCAGAGACTCAAAGCCGAAAGCTCTCACCCTCAGCAACAGGCGTGAAGAAACCTGCTCTGAAGCTTTCCAAAGACAGAGCCATAACACTGAGATATTTCTCCTGTTTTTAAAAAGAGAAAACCCTCTACAGTGAAGCCCAGCAAGCTGATGGCTCTGATGTCAGACAGACTCAAGTAACTCCACCAACTGGGCTGCAAATCTTTAAGCAGCGTGAGGGACTCCCAAAGGGGCTGCCACCCTAGGTGGGGAGTGAGCTCCTGGGGACAGCACCTGTGTGCCTATCATCACCTCTCAAGCGCCGGGCACAGAGCACCTGCACAGGCATTTACTGAAGAAATGGATGAGTAGGTGAATGAATGAATGGGCTACTCCCATGCCCCCTCAATAATGATTTCATTCTCTGAAAACACGGATTCCAATTCCGAGCAGCGTTCCTCACAGGCTCGCTGAGATGTCATCATCAGAGGGCTGTTAAAGAAGGCGCATAGAACATGGGGAGGCAATCCAGTCAAAAGCCTGGAAGCTTTTTTAGGGGGCTGTTTAGAAATACATAGATGTATCAGGGGTATGTTCACGTACATGACTCTGGATACACCAAAAAAGTACCCAAACTGATAACAAAGAAACACATGAAAAAACACAAGTCCAAAAACTGAGCCGCCACGGAGCACTGAGTTGGTGAGAGCAGCTGTAATTCACCATTGAAAACTGGTTCAAGCTGCAGGTTCAAAAGTTGAAACTCCAAAATAAATGGAGAGGCTCTTACTCTCCCCAAACTCTACAAGCTGTGACTAGTCTCCAAAGTGACACTTCAGGCAACTCTCAGCTTAAAGCCCCAGCTAAGCACATGCACAATGGCTACTGTCAAACCAGTCGGCCTGGGCTGCAGGGGTGGCCATGACAAAAGGCAGAGTTCAAATGCTGGGTCAGACCC
>NW_016107427.1:4798363-4800616 GCF_001604975.1 Cebus imitator | reverse complement strand
GCAGTGGGGGGCTTAGTGCCTGCTCACATGCTCCCGCCCACTTTTCTTCTCCAAAGTCTGTGTGATTAAGATCTTTACAATTTGAAAAAGGAAGGGACCAGGTGACCTGGGTATTGATATCTGACCAACAAAGGTAATTGCCCTGAAGAAGATGAGCTGCTCACATGACAAAATCAGAATGAATTTCAGAAAGTCCAAACACACATGCACACAGACATCCAGACCACTGAAAGCAGCAGGTTCTTCCAGCAGACAAACCATAAAACCCACGGGTCACAAAAACGCCAGGCTCCAGCAGTGCAGAGCTGTCAGTGTGGCTCTACCGTGCGCCTGGGAACACTCCTCCTCGGCCAGCAACACTCACAGCAAAGAAATCCCCAAACTCTACCAGCACCACCCCTGTCTTTTTTTTTTTTTTTTTTTTTGGAGACAGAGTCTCGCTCTGTTGCCCAGGCTAGAATCCAGTGATGCGATCATGGCTCACTGCAATCTCCACCTCCTCGGCTCAAGCAATCCTCCCATCTCAGCCTCCTGAGTAGCTGGAACTACAGGTGCATGCCACCATGCCAGGCTAATTTTTATATTTTTTGTTGAGACAAGGTTTCACCATTTTGCCCAGGCTGGTGTCAAACTCCTGGGTTCAAGCGATCCTCCCGCCTTAGCCTCCCACAGTGCTGGGATTATAGGCATGAGCCACTGCACCTGGCCTGAACCCCACTTCTGTCTGGCAATAAGAGGCCTTTCTGAAAGCTGCAACTCGGGGCATGAAGCTCCAAGGTTCGGAGCCTCCAGCCCCTGTGGGGGTGGGGGGCGGCACAGCACATACCTGCATGGCACATACCTGCATGGCACGTACCTGCATGGCACGTACCTGTACACATCGTGCTTGGTGTCGAAGAGCCGGCTCTTCTCCCGGATGCGCTCTGGAGGGAGGTAGGCGACGGTGCCAAACAGGCCGTCCATGCTGAGGTCGTGTGAGTGGGACAGCCCATTGCACTTGGCCAGCCCAAAATCAGAGATCTGCAACACAGCCATCAGAGCAGGGCTCATTAGCATCCAACAGTGATGCTTTATGATGCTTTATCAACAGCTCCCTTTGGCAATCCCAGAGGGTGGGTGAGAGCTTTCCAGGAGCGCGGAGAGCCCACCCTGTGCCTCCCCAGGCAGCCCTGCCCCCGGCATGGAGGGGCAGATTCTGGGGCAGAAGCAAGCCCGGAGGCTTTCGGAGCAGCACATTTGATGGGCAGGTTAAAGGATCGGGCTGTAAGGAAGGAGCTCTCTGGAAGAGAACTCGGGAAGAATCAGAATCCACCTTCTGTAAGGCATCATGTCTGCCATTGTGGTGACAGCCAGTTGGCATAAAGGGGAATAGGCAAGTCTTAGAGGGTTCAGGTAAACAGCAACGCATGTGAAGATCAGGTCTGCTCCTAGAGAAGCCGGGGAGCCGGTTGTGCAACCTGCCAGCTGGGAAGGCTGATGGGCAAGTGGCTGCAAGTCCTTTAAAGGGAAACACACCTTCAGAAGCTCTTTAAACTTGAAAGCAAACAAAACACACACCTGGCAGCCCCATCCATCCAGGGTGTTTTGTGATCAGCAGACACTGGCTGGCTGCTTCAAACACATGCATTCAAGTGAAGGTCTGACAGACACCTTTGCTGGCAGGCTCCCTGGTGGCAGGGAGCACCGGCCACCAGCTCCTCTAGGAATGCCCTTGGCGTCTGCACTCGGGGGAGGTAGGCCTCAAGTCTCCTTCCAGCAAAGGTGCCCCTGGAGCTCACCAGATGCCCCTCTCCCCGGCTGACCTCTCGTGGGGGATGGGAGCATCCCCTTTCCTGCCAGTGTCCTCTCCTCTCCAGTGTAACTCAGACCCCTTTGAAGCTGCTGAAGACAGTGTATGGGAGAAGCCATGGCTCATTAGCATTAACGGGACTCCGGATCCAGGGGGAGCACCGCCCTCAACTCTCCTTCAAGGCATATGGATTTTTTTAAAAAACCTTTTCATTAACTCCTGGGCTCCTCTCAAACACACCCATGGAGTGACAGGAAACGAGGCTGAGTCAGGCCTTCATTCTGGGCTGGCCGTGCCCAAGTGGTGAGCCAATGGGGCTGCTGTCATTGGCACCAGCACCGAGCGGCAGGGAGACTTTATGACTGGGCTTCCAGGATCCTGAGTACACCCGCAAAGAGTAGGGGGAAGCCTGCGGGAAGAGACCCAGGGAGTGGGGGGAGGCCTGCGGGAAGAGACCCAGGGAG
>NW_016107427.1:4776826-4798084 GCF_001604975.1 Cebus imitator | reverse complement strand
GGGGGGAGGCCTGCGGGAAGAGACCCAGGGAGGTGGGGGGGAGGCCTGCGGGAAGAGACCCAGGGAGTGGGGGGAGGCCTGTGGGAAGAGACCGGCCTCCTCTGCAGCCAGCAGCACCAGGACAGGGCCCGGACTCCAGCGGCTCTCATTTCCTCTCACTTCTGTTGATCCCAGGGCCTTCAGGCCTGCACCGCCCTCAAGAGCCACACTCCTTCAACCCAGGGAAAGCACCAGCTCCCCAGAACACCATCACCTGATCCTGTAAACCTGTGTCCTAACTCAAAATAAGCTCAAGAGCACAAGAAGCTTCAGTTCAACCGTCATCAGTGGCTTCAAAGGTTTCAAATTCAGAAATGAGCTGAACAATGAGAACACAAGGACACAGGGAGGGGAACATCACACACGGGCCCTGCTGAGAGGTGTGGGGAAAGGGCAGGGAGAGCATCAGGACAAAAATGCATGCAGGGCTTAAAACCTAGACGATAACCTAGAGGGCGGACGGGCGCAGCAAACCGCCATGGCACCCCTGTGTAACAAACCTGCACATTCTGCACACGTATCCTGAAACTAAAAGTAAAGAAAGCATCACACACTTTCTAGGCAATTCCTTCTCCCCTTGTATGGCTGACTACAGGAAAAAAGTATCTCCCTCCCACCGTCAGCTAAGGATCAGACGCGCTGTTCTAATCTTGTCTGTACAAGTTAGAGTTCTGTGGTCCTGGACGATTAGCCTCTCTGTGCCTGTTTCCTTTTTCCATAAAAGGAGGCAATAAAAGTAGCTTTGTTGTGAATTTAAAATAGATCTAGTATCATTTTAAAAAGAAGAAAAGAAAAGGAAGACATGAGAGGGGCTGAGGCACAGAGGTCTCGTCCAGGCACCTCCCCAGGCCTGCAGTCTTTTCTCCTCCTCCGTGTCTTTGTCAGAAAGAACCAGACCCTCCGAACCATACTTGGTGAAAAGAAAGTGAGCTGAAATTCTCTGTAAAACCTCTGGCAACAGAATGCAAGCTCGGAATTGAGAATCCTGGCAGGGTCGCTGACCCTCTATGCTCTCCTTCCTTCCACGGCTGCATTCCCCCTCCACCCTTCCTCATGTCACCTCCCAGGGCTGCCCCTCGCCCCGTGTCCTCAACGGCCAGCCACCGCCACCGCCACCACCACCGTGGCAACCACCCTGACCAGCAAATGCCTCATGGCTTCCAAACACTCTCTTCAGCACCCAACTCTGCATCTCCGAGAGTTGAGGGCTCACAGCTGCCCCCAAGCATGTGGCCCTTCAACTTCAAGGTCCAGCTGTCAAGACTGAGAAAGCAGCCTGCAGGGGCTTTGCTGGCTTTCAAAGAAAGACACAGCAGGTCGTTATCAGCTCTAAAGAAGACACAGCTGGATGCAGCCCACGTGTAACCCTTTGAAAAGCGGTGTTCCTGGCAAACTGGACACATAACAGCAGCCTGAGATGTTAGACTAAGTTATTTCGTTTTTAACTTAAAATTGATTCCAACTAATATTTTACTATTGGTATTTAGCATATTTAATGTTGAATAACATCAAGCATTAACTTGACACTGTTACTTTCTATACTATTTCTATGTATATACTGTGTGAAGCAGACAGCTGCTGTGGTATTCTGTTTCACTCAATCCCTGGACACCGGGGTAGCCTGTCTCAGAGACAAACGTCAGGGCTGGAAAGGCAATCTATGTTCTAATTTCAGGATTCTAGATTAAACTATTCCTGCTTTGAATAACTATCTGCTGAAGACACCCAGACACCCAGTGGCCAGTCCACGCACAGCTTCCACACTTTGTCTTCAGGAACGAAAGTGCCGACTCTCAGATCCCAACAAGCTCCCTGCTGCGCTCTACACACAGTAGCTATTTCTAAGAAAAAAGAAGTATGTCATGCAAATACATTTTTCTGTTTGTTTCTGGGCTTCTTGATGGTGACTAATACACCTGATTAAGAAGGAAGTCACACCAAAGTAATCTTTCCTACGGCCTGTCAGGGTACACAGGGGCACCATGCGGATGTCCCATCACTTCCTGGCCAGCCCCCAGCGAGCCTTCCACAGCAGCCTCCCTGAGAAAGCAGGTCCCGGCAGCATCCGCCCGCTGCAGCCGTCCTTACAGACAGAGAAGCCCAGCGGCCTGCTACCCCAGCAGGAAACCCAGAGCTCTCCCTGCGTCTCCTTCACCTAAAGGCTCTGCTGTGGCCTGCCCCAACAGACAAAGCTCAGCCCTGTGTAGGCCCACCCCCAGGAGCACTCCCACCCCCTCCCACGGAACTGCCTCCAGGCCCTGCCTATGGGCCACATACTCTACCCCCAAGTGACCGATGCATGTGGTGGTCACTTGGTTTCTTTCATGTCAACCACAGTGGCAGCCCAGGTAAAATCAAGGTCTATGGAGGCTGCAGGATGGTGTTCTGGTCTCCACTGTGTGACTGTAGCTGGGCGGTCCAGCTGCTAATTTAACCACTCTAAGCCCAGACTCGGTGAGAAGCAGAGGCCACTGTCCACCCTACACGTCTGCTCTGAGGATGACGGCAGCTCCCACAGGGGACGCCTCTGGCACGCCCTTCCCGGTATTGAGTGCATGCTGGACAGCAGACCTTCCTAGTCATTACAGCCCCGGGGCCTGTGCTACTTGGGAAGAAGCCTGTAAAGGTTGGCAGGAATGGAGGGTCCACATGTGAAGCCCAGCCCTGCCCACCACAGGAAACAGGAATCCCAAAACATGAGCAGATGCAGAAACCACCCTAGAGCCCATTCAAGCCAAGTCACTTGATTTTTGTCTCCATTATCTCAATTTCCTATTTCACTTAGCAGGACGGTGCTGAAATCTTCTAGCTGAAATCCTATTACTGGGCAACACCTGCCTAAGAAACAACTTATAATTACTGCCCAATGTGAAAATTTGGCCTCCCCGCTGCCGCCCTGGCTGAGCCAGGCACGAGAGGTGCACTCAGCTGCAGAGTCTGGTCACAGGGAGCGGCCGTGCGCATGCCATACGGGCCACCACACCCATCCCACCCGAGAGCTCACGGGCAGGGCCAGGCCCTGAATTCAGGTCTCTCCTAATTAATGGTCCAGGCACGAGACAGGCCTGGAAGTGCCATGCCACTAGGAACAGCAGCACAGCCAAGGCAGGCGGGGGACTCCTCTGCTTGTCCCCTGCAAGAACTGCACGGATCCGGGTCAAGGCTCTCGGCTCCTTCTCACTCCCAGGGAAAACACGAGTGCAGCCAAGGCAGGCGGAGGACTCCTCTGCTTGTCCCCTGCGAGAACTGCATGGATCTGGGTCAAGGCTCTCGGCTCCTTCTCGCTCCCAGGGAGGACACCAGTGCTTTGTGGACCAGCCATTCACCCCAGGCCTCTCGAGAGCATGTGAACATCACCGCGTGGGGAAAAACCACATGTCAGGTGTAACCACGACCTGTCAACAGCAGTACAGGCCTAGCCATGAAGGCCAGCAAAGGAGATACAGGAAATGCTGCCTGATGCAAAGGTGGTGATGCTGACACCTGCCAAGGCCCAGCAGCGACGCTGCTTTCCGGTTATATTACCCCCTCACTTTTCTGTTTCAAAAACCGATCGTGAAGCTAAAGCAAGCTCCGGCTCCCAGGCCCACGCTGTCACAACGTGCCGCCGCCCCACACTCTCCACCCCTCCTGACAGCCTCTTCCACAGCACTTTAAGGACCCCATTGCAGGGGACCCCCACATTCCCATCACCCCGAGGCCCTGAAAACAGAGGAAATGCATCCCTTCATTGCAGAGCCTGAGGTCTCACAAGGACACGCCTGGCCGACAGGCTGATTTCATAAGAACAAAACCCACAAACCTGTAATCTTTCTACAGAATGAGTCATATGCCAGGATTTGGGGGAGCAGCCCCCACGTTCACCAAGCCCACCCTCCAGCTACACAGTGTGTGGTTCCATACCGAACAGGACAAGCTCAGACGCCTAGCGTCCTTATGCTGCAAAAGGCCTTGGTTTCAATTTCTTTCCTCCGAGAAGAGCCACCTCATCTTCCACCCTTAACCCGACCTCAGAGCTTCACCCGTGGATACCCTGCTCCCCAAGACCCAGACCCTCCCTGCCCAGCTCCCTCGGGCACCGTGCGGCTCCCCACCTTGACGTGGTAGTGGGCATCCAGCAGGATGTTGGCGGGCTTGAGGTCCAGGTGCAGGAGCGGCGGGGACATGCAGTGCAGGAAGTTCATGCCCACCGCAGTCTCGTGGATGATGCGGAACCGCAGATCCCACGGCAGCGGCTCCGAGGCCAGCAGCTTCTCCAGGGAGCCCGTCTCCATGTACTCCATGACCAGGCCGACGGGTTCGTGGCAGATGCCGTACACAGGCAGGATATACCGAAACTTGGCCATCTCCATCTTCTTGGCTTCTTCCAAAAGCTCCAGGCGCTCCCTGGAAAAGTTCAAAGGCATGAAGAACATGCAGTGGTCACTCAGCCACAAGCACGAGCAGCACCCCGGCCCGAAGGTGACCTGCTGCAGAGGGCTGAGCCAATGCCTCAAGTGCACACACGCGGGGTACACGTTAACGTCACGGCACTAATGCAGGCTCTGCAGAGTCTCAGTCCTGAGCTGCTGAGAATATTCTCAGAAGTGAGGAGGAGGGAATTCTAATCATGTTACAGGTACCACTGACAACAGGTGTGGAGGGGCCACCTGTGTGAATGATAATTCCACAGGCAGCCGTGAGCCAAGGCTTGGGAATCTCAGAGTCTGCAGGTGCAGGCAACAATCCCTTCTCCTGAGGAGGAAAAAGATGTTGAGGTTCCACTCAAAGTTGTAACCAGGCTGGGCATGGTGGCTCATGCCTGCAATCCCAGCACTTGAGAGGCTGAGGCAGGTGGATCACCTGAGGTCAGGAGTTCGAGACCAGCCTGGCCAACGTAGTGAAACCCTGTCTCTACTAACAATACAAAAATTAATTGGGCATGGTGGTGGACATCTATAATCCCAGCTACTCGGGAGGCTGAGGCAGGAAAATCGCTTGAATCAGGGAGGCAGAAGTTGCAGTGAGCCAAGATCATGCCATTGCACTCCAGCCTGGGTGACAGAGGGAAACTCCATCTCAAAAAAAAAAAACAAAAAACATAAAAAAAGTTGTAACTAGTTATTGAAGGAACCCAACTCACCTTCTTGGTTTAAGCCCAATACCTGAGTTGGCCCAGTTAGTCCAGAATCCAACCTCACACGCAAACTAATGAAACAGCATGAGTCCAAAGCATGGGGTTACCAAGGGCCAAATCCAACCAGCCATTTTTTTTTTTTAAATAAAAAATATAGGCTGGGTGCGGTGGCTCACACCTGTAATCCCAGCACTTTGGGAGGCCAAGATAGGCAGATCATGAGGTCAGGAGTTCAAGACCAACCTGACCAACTGGTGAAACCCTGTTGTCACTAAAAATACAAAAATTAGCCATGCGTGTTGGCATTTGCCTGTAATCCCAGCTCAGGAGGCTGAGGCAGAAGAATCTCTTGAACCCAGGAGGCGGAGGATGCAGTGAGCTGAGATCGCACCACTGCACTCCAGCCTGGGCGACAGAGTGAGACTCCGTCTTAAAAAAAAAATATATATATATATATATGTAAAATAGATATAGTACTAATCATTTTAGTCATTCACAGGTGTACAATTCCCTGGCATTACACACATTCACGATGTGGAACAACCATCACTACTATCTACACCCAAAACTTTTCCATCATCCTCAACAAAAATGCTGTACCCATTAACCAGTAACTCCTTCCCTCACCCCCATCCTCAATAACCTCTTTGCTGTGTTCTAGGCAAATTCATATAAGTGCAAGCATATAAAATGTGTCCTTCTGTGTCTGGCTTATTTCATTAAGCATGTTTTCAAGGTCTATTTACACTGTAACATATATCAAAACTTCCTTTTCATGGCCGAGTAATATTCCACTGCACGGATACACCGCCTGTTGTTTGTCCAGTCAGCTGTTGGTGGGCGCAGCCATTTCCACCTTTTGGCTCTTGTGGATAATGCTGTACAGCTGCACACATTGGTATACAAACACCTGGAGTCCTGGCTTTCAATTCCTTTGGACACACACCTAGGAGTAGAATTGCTTGGTCACGTTCTTTGTGTAATATTTTGAGAATCTGCCAAATGGTTGCCCACAGCCTGCCACCTTGTTTGTATAAACTTTTACTGGAAGAAAGGCTCACCCATTCATTTAAATACGGCTGTGGCTGCTTCTGCACTTCAAAATGGAAAGCAGTCCTTGCAACAGAGGCCCTGAGGCCTGCAAAGCCCAAAACACTGCCCTCCAGCCCTTGGTGGAGAAAGTTTGCCAGCCTCTGGTCTAAGGTCACTTCCCTGGTGCAGTCTGTGTTTTCACAGACTAGAATCCCAGAGCAATGGTCTGTGTTAGTGTCATGGGTCAAAAGTCTCAGCACGCGTTCAGGGTAAAAGGCTGAATCCCACGAGGATGCATGTTGGCCACGGAGGTTCTAGGTCAGCAGTTGCTGAACACAGACATGGTAGAAAGCACCCAAGAAGCTGGCTGGAATGCTGGTTCCCAGGCCTCACTCCTTGAGAATGTGTTCCAGGTTGGGGCTGGAAAATCTGCTTTTTTTTTCTTTTTCTTTTTCTTTTTTCACCTTTTTCGAAACAGAGTCTTGCTCTGTCGCCCAGGCAGGAGTACAGTGGTATGATCTTGGCTTATTGCAACCTCCACCTCCCAGGTTCAAGTGATTCTCATGCCTCAGCCGCCAGAGTAGCTGGGATTACAGGCGTGCCACACTCGGCTAATTTTTTTTTATTTTTTAGTAGAGATGGGGTTTTGCTATGTTGGCCAGGCTGGTCTTGAACTCCAGGGCTCAAGTGATTCGTCTGCCTCAGCTCGCAAAGTAGTGTGATTGCAGGCGTGAGTCACCGTGCCTGGCCAATCTGCTTTCTAATAACATAATAATAAGCTCCCTAAAGGAAATGTTCAGAACCACACTTGGAGAGAGTCAACCTCCTAGAGCAGGAAACGCAGCAGCTCCCTGTCCGCACACAGGCCCGCAGGCAGCTCCATGTCCGCGCACAGGCCCGCAGGCAGCGCCATGTCCGTGCACAGGCCAGGAGGCAGCTCCATGTCCGCCTACAGGCCAGGAGGCAGCTGGCTAGTGTGGCCTCCGGGTAATTCCCACAGAATCCAGAGTCCAGACCAAGCCCCTGCCCATAACCCAGTCTCAGCTGCCACAGCAGGGGCTCTTCTGGAGTTTGGACACAGCCTGCTCCTCCCAGTGACAAACCCTGGAGCAGGTGCCTGGAAACCAGCGGCTCCCATTTCCTCGCCACTGGAGAAGCCAAAACAGTGCCAACAGAACACATCCATGTCTGAATGATCTAACCTCCCCTGAGAGACTTCAACCCCTCCCGGGCTTCTCTTACCTGTGAAAACACTTCCCCTAAAGGAAAGGCCAGCAGGAACCCCTGGATCCTGCTGTTTAGCTCTTGCTGTGGAAATTCCTATACATGGTACAGGTACCAAAGGCTTGGAGATCTCAGCCTGTTCCCCCCACGGCCCCGCCCCCCGGAAGCTGCAGCTAGGCCTCTGTGTCTCAGGACGCAGCCCGCTGTTCTCAACTAGAGGTCACTTCACCCCCAGGAAACACTGGGCAATGTCTGGAGAGATTCTGGCTGTCACAACCGGAGGATGCTACCAACATCCTATGCACAAGACAGCCCCAAGGCTAAGAATTACTCAGCCCCAGATGCCAATGGTGCCAAGTTTAAGAATCCCAGCGAATGCATTTTCAGCCAATAAACTACTGCCGCCTAGGACTACAGCTTCAGTACTCCCAGCACTTACCTGACCTTTACTTCAAGCAGTTCTGTGTACTGGCAAGTGCTCGCTTGAATCCATTATATGTTAGAACTAAGGACAAGGGGTCCCTTTCCTGTCTTCACGGTGTTTACATTTACCCTCTAAGGGTGAAGATGGAGAATTACCCCCAGAAGAGAAGCGTGGTGGAAAAATCTGAGCCTCTTGAAAGGAGGGTCCAGGGAGCTCTGGAGAATCAAGAGACACCCAAAGTCAGAAGTCAACATAGGGAAGGGCCCCTGAGAGAGTGGGGAAGGCTGAGACCGCAGAGTCCAGGGGCACCTGGGAGGCCAGCGGAGCAGAGTGGAGGGGTCACTGTGGACCCCCTTGGGCCTGGCAGAGCAGAGGGGGAAGCCAGCAGGGCACCACGCTCTGCTGGAAGAAGCTGCAGGCCGGTCCATTGGCTGCATGTGGGAGGAGAGAGACCTGCAGGACATCTCTGGAGCTGCGCCAGGGGTCGCTGGGCGGTCCCCCACAGTGGACACGGGAGCACCCCAGGAGGAGCAGCTGGGTGGGTGTGGGAGTGGGCAGGTCAAGAGTGGGTCTGAATACACTCAAGGAGCAAAGAATCCCACGGGCCCTGGGAACAAGTGAAGCAAGTATCAGGAATGAACGTGAAATTATGAGACAACACTGAGGGCGGCGTGGCCTGCTTTCCTAGCGCTCTGGTTAAAGGGCCAATGAATGGGAACAAGATGCCCACCAGTGTGCAGTGCTGGCCTGTGGGGGTCCCTGGGCTGAGCTGAAAGGCTGCCCCATCCCCAGCATACCGTCAGCTGCTCCCTCACTCCTGGGGAAATCCCCCTCCCTGCAGCCAGGGGCTTGGGCCAGGCTCTGGGACCCACCAGGGGACGGGGGTGCCGACCGTGAGCCTCTCAACCCTGTTCACAGCCTCAGTAAGCATTGGGAAAAGAGGAAGCAGAGGGCCTGAAAGGAGGCCAAGGCCAAGCATCAGCCAAAATGAAACCAAGCGCCGAGGAAGGAAAATGACGCCTCTCAGCTCCAGGCCTTTCTCCTCCTCTGGGAACACCGGTGGTTGAGGCCCTCCTTAGTGATCTAAAGGATTTAAAGGAGCACCAGCACAACTGCCACTCCAGCAACAGCCACTGACTTCCAAACTGTTGGACTGGGACTCAGTACCAGCTGCTGCTTCTGTTTTATGTCTTGTTAAGAATCAAAATTACGACGCGTCTGTTTCCTGTTGCTCACATGTGGCCAGCCTGCTGCCCTCCCCAACCCATGTGGCCTCCCTTCTCCAACACTCTGCCTGGGGCACTGGAGAAAGTCCCTCCATAGGACTAAGACCCACTTCCACTGTGCAACCACGGGAAGCACACCCTCCTGGCCAGAAGGTTTCGAGGCGCTGACAGTTCAGGTGTTCAGAGGCCAGCTATCACAAGCGTCATTTTTCCATATTAAGTAGACATTCTGAGAGTGAAGTCTCTAAGCCAAAGCTGTTGATAACAAGTAGTATTCTGAGACCAAAGTCAGTCAAAGGAAGGCTAAACAGCTTATTAAGTGGGAGCTCCGAGCCACTCTCCAAATAAAGTGTTTTCTTCTATTTGCCCAAAGGGCTTAATACATAAAACCCAGGTGACTTCTGATGGCAGAGCGAGCTCATTAGCGACTCCAACAGCCACAGGCTGGCAGCAGGGCACACCCTCCGCAGCACCAAGTTCAGCAAGTTCTTGACTCTCCCAGCCCCGGGCCCTTTCCGCGGAACAGAGACCCCATTCACCTCACTTTACAAGAAACAAACAAGGGCCGCAGCTGCCGGCCTCCCGAAAGCTGATCCCGGCTTGACTCTCCTAACAGTGCACCCCGGCTTTGCACAGCTGTCTGATGGGGGCTGGACACGACATCCCCCTTCCACAGGCCACACATTTGAGGGCATTTTCTCAAGGAAAACCAGGTGTCCCGGAAAATAAGTCATTGTTTCCATGGACAAGAGTCTCTTCTCGGTGACAGCATGATCCAAACTCGCTTGGGGCAGATGGAATTCCAGCCAGCCCGGGACCGCCCCGTGGGAGATTTGAGGTCCAGGAGTGGAGGGAGGGCGGCTCCCTTCCTACCAGCCTGGATTTCATTCAGAAGCACCAGCATATCCTCAGAACTTTCCACACTGTTTACCATCCGCTAACCAAAGGACCAAAACCCACCCGACCCCTCCTTCCAGCCACTCTTCAGGGGCTCCCCAGGCGCACACCTGGGAAACCCCAGCAGGTTTAGGAAGCTCCAGCCCTTCTGGGGTCAGGTGACACCCAGCGGCGTTTGCAATTCAGTAAGCCTAAAAGGGCCTCCTTGCAAGCTGCAGGAAGAGGCCTTTCTGATCAGAGAGGTTAAGAAGTGCTCAGGTACTAGGGCCACAGAAAGAACCCATAATTGCTTTTTAGCAATGGCACTATTTTTTAACGCATTTTTTTCTTTTAAGCAGTGTTTCTGGCTTATTTTGATAACCACACAAAAGGAACTGCAGATTTATTATTATGACCATTATTTTAAGACGAGTAGAGATGCTGAAACCAGCTGAGGTGCTGGAGTGGCTGCCAGGAACACAGAGCATCGCCCGGCCACATGTGCACTGCCCCCAAATCGCATTTCTTACGGTTGACAGCGGAGCCAACATTTCTGGGTTGACCAGAACCCCCTCTCATCGGTGTTCATTAAAATACAACCTAAAAACTGTGCCTCGCTCCAAGCACAGCTGCGCTTAGGTACAGTTCAGTGGGGGCGTGCTCTATTCATCTCCTTCGCTGCTGGGGAAAGCACTGCCAAGTCTGCTTCTGCGCAGGATCGGGGAAAGCTCCCCTACGATCCCCTGGACCCCGTTTTAGGGGTTAATTAGGGCATTAATTAGGATTAACTCAGGGTTCAGCTTTTCAAAGACACGCTAAGTAGCACTTACATGAATTTGGTTTTCTCCTCATTTAGGGCTAGCCAAAGTGGATTTCCCCCTCCCAGGGAGGGCGCTGGAGTAGTGAGAAATACCAGAAATATCATCACACCAATCATTTCTAAAAGAAACTTCCTAGAGAAGCCCCAAGGTTCTTCTCGAGGCTCAGAAATTCCAAAGACCTGTGGACCAGGCCAGCTGCGGTTTTCCCTGGAAGCACGCATCCTGGAAAAGGGGAAAGAACGGCCCCAGGACGTGGTCTTGTGCAAGCGGAGAAGCAATACATGAAGGGAAGCGGGGAGAAGCAGGGAGGCGGGGGAGGCGGTGAGACTGCTCAGGTAACAAAGAGCTCCGAAGGAGAAGCCTAGGAACTACCTTCAGGAAAGTGCAGCCGGAAAATGTGTTTCATCATCTGTTAGCTGATGCCTCTCAGCGAGGCCTTCTGCACACTAATCCAATTATATTCCCAGGGAGCCTCGGAGGGGTTCCCACAGGGCTATTTTTAAAACTGACAAGAAACGGGCTTGTCCAATTGTCAGCTCTGTTTTTACAAACCTAGAGTTTGCTCAGGCTCGCCCCGACCAGCCGGGGCTGAATGCGGCAGGAGCTGCTGCCAGCCAGCGCCCCACAGGCACTGGCTTCTTCCAAGCATCTTCTTAGCTAGGGGCTGGCAGGGGAGGAACGGGGCTTTGGGATTACTTTATTCTCCCCAAACTAGTCACAGCACCCATCCCTACACCCCACCCTAGGCCCTGTGGCCCCACAGTGAGGGTCGGCCAGGGAGGCCGGCTGTTTCTCCAAAGCCACCCCACAAGACCCTCCAAGGCACCAGGCCCCATGACGAAGGGAATCTCAGACCAATGGGGTGTCACCTGTGAACTACTGAGAGGGCCCCTTGGCAGGCACTTCCTGTCCCTGGGGAGCTAAATGTCTGGGGCTAGGTAGCCCCCACCCTTCCTGCACAGAAAAGTATGCTCACAAGGCCTGGCACAGCCTGCTACTCAGAGAAGCCCCAGGCAGGTGCTGTGGCCAACGGGTGGCTAAAGTCCAGGGCCAGGGGAGCTGCAGGGAGCCAGGAGAACCCAGACCACCTTGAGAGGCAAGCAGCCTTTGCCGATGAAAATCAGCCTCACCTGGACCCGGACCTGGACCTGTCGTGGGTCCTATGCAACAAGTGGAGAGGACCATAAATGCCCCCAGACAGCCTGGAAAAGCCCCAGACCCCTGTGGTGGGGGTCAGAGCTGCTGACCCTCCGAGAGGAGAAGCAGGATGTAGGCAGAAGGGGTAAAGGGCTGGGGGCTGCACACAAAGACCCTAGGAAAATCCTGTCCTGCAATTCAGGAAACATCTTCCAGATATGAGGGGCTGGGGTGGGAGGCAGCTCATCAGAAAAGCACTGGAAAATTTGGCAGGGCAAGGGGCACAGGGGCTACTTTGAGGCCTGGGTGCAACCTTGTGAGACTGCAATGCAACTAGCACCTCCTGGAGCAAAGTGGGATGGATGTACATTCCTCACAAGGACCTCAAGCGAATACAGTCAATAATTAACCTAAAGGAATCAACTTCACAAAGAGCCAGGGTCTGACCATCTTCTCAGAAAAATCAGCCACTGCTGCACATGAAAACCCAGCCTGCTCTACCAGGTCCAGCAGAGTACAGGAGGTGAAGTGCTTCCTGCCAGGCGATGCTGACCTCGACCTCGCCACCTGACATGCCACCACCTGTCTGCTTTGGGCAGGGCAGGAAAGGCTTCCAGTCAAAGGACAAAACACTTTTCAACCAAGCTATGCAATATCCTAAGCAATCCGCCTCAAGTGGAGAAACCCTACCTCCAACTAGGCCACCCAAGAAATAAGGGACTGGTCACTAGAAATTTCAGAAGAGCCTAAGGACGTGAGCTGGTGAGTCAGTCCAGGGAGGTGCTTGTTTACTTTGCTCTTCCAATACAAGAAAGTGGTGTTAAAATGTTCGCTGATGATTAAAGTCGCTGCAACTAGAAAACTGCATCAGACAAACGCTCCCGAGAGAGCAAACAAATGACCCCCTGGAGAGGGTTACCTTTCAGGACCTAACCACTGGCTGGTATTCACAGTGGTTTGGATTTCCACAAAATAACCACAGCGCCTCTCCTGGCCTGAGAAGCTCCCAGGATCTGGGACAGGGGAGAGAAAGTGCACAGCCTCAGCCAATGTCTCACCTTTGAACTAATGGTGATTTTATGACACTCGTCACGACTCTACTGATGTTTCCAAGAAACACTGGATTTGAGGTTATGGCAAAAGCCACCAGTAGCTCTGCTGTGTAGCCTCCTATCAAAGAGGAAAATGTGAAGGTCGTGGACTCCAGCCTCTTATCAGCAGAGGCCTCATAGTCACAGTGTGGGGCCACAGCAAGCACTGCCACCCCAGACGCCAGCAGCACAACCATTCTGCAGAAAAGCTGGGGCTTTTCGGGCCCCATCACTCAATCAGCCAAGCATTCGAAACCAGATCTGCCAACAGCAAAGGCTAAATGGTATTTAAAAGGAGCCACTTCTGAGTGTGTCCAGGGAATCTCTAGGTAAAATACAAGCGTGACTTCAATGTAAAATGTAAGCTTCATTAAAGAATACGTAATTAAAATGTTCTACGTATAAACCATCAAAATCAACGGTAAACAGTGAAATCTACAACAACAGAGAGGCGTTGTTCAAGAATATTCTCCCTACCTCTCAAATTTTGCACAGATGACAACCGACTCACCGAATGTAACAAGGGCGGCTCTGCGTCCTTCCCAGGCGCCTTTGTTACCTTGAGCGCTCCTGCTAGGTAGGGACAGACAGGTTTCATTCTGGCTTTTGGACTAGGATACTGGGGTGCAGGAGGGCTCCATGGCACGGCCACAGAGCGCTAATTCAAGGCTCTTCCCCAGCGGTTCGAAATTAAGTCAGCTAAAACGAGAGTGTGGGGCGAGGAAGCGCTGGGCGGATCAAGACCCCGGACCCCCTGCCGGACCCCCCGAGGGACCCCACGGCCAGGCCCGAGCCCTGGAGATCCAACGCGCAAGCGCCATGCGCCCAGGAAGCCTCACCCGAGCCAAGCCGGAGCTTCCGACCGAAATAATTATTGTCTTACACCAATTTGTGTTCCAACGTAAATTACCAAGTAAGTCGAACGGAGCCTAACTCCACTCACAAATCCCAGATGCCCACACGGCAATTTTCCTAAGCCCTGCGAGGACCGCAGCGCCCGGGTGGGTCCCGGGCGGGCCGAACGCGCCTCCCAAGGGCGCGGGTCAGAGGCGCACGGCGAGCTGGGGACCCCGGAAAACCGGGGCCACTCGGGGAGTGTCAGGAAGGACGACTGGGCGCCTTACGACGTCCGGGCAGACGCGGCCCCCGAGGAGCCCCCGAGGAGCCTCGGAGGAGCCGCCTGACCCGACTCCGACGTGCGCGATTGCGCCGGGGTAGCCAAACCCCCGCGCCCCTCCGGCGGGGAAAGGCCGACTGGACGCTGCCGGGGCCCCGTGGACTCGCCGGCAACCGGTTTCCCCGCCGAAGCTGCCCCGGGGGAGAGTCCGGGGGAGCTAAGCGGGACCCCGGGACCCGGACACCCAGACCCCGGCGCCGCCCGTCCGCCCCAGCGCCCCGCCCGGGCCGCTCACCTGTTGTCGACGTGCAGGCTGGGCGAGCACTTGATGGCGAGCCAGGTCTTCCAGTGGACGTGGCGCACCTTGTACACCTGCCCGAAGCCGCCCGAGCCCACCTTCTCCCAGCCCGTGAACTCGCCCGCGTCGAAGGTGCGCAGCAGCCCCAGGGCCCACGGAGTCCCGCCGTCGCCCTCCATCGCGCGCTTCTAGCCCGAGCCGCCGCGGCAGCCCAGGTGCCCAGGTGCCCAGGTGCGCGCCCCGCCCCGTTACGTCACTTCCGTCCATCCCCGGCCCCGCCCCCCAGCTCCCTCCCGCCGGCGCCGGGTGACTGCGTTGTCCCCTGGGTGCTCAGGGCGTGCGAAGGGCCTGGACGTACGCATCAGCTGGCCTGCTTTCCTTTGCTTGTTTTTTCTCTTCATTGCAGGGTCACATGCCGTTGTAAGGAATCATTCACTTTGCCCAGTTTCCCCCAGTGCTATCACTTTGCAAAACTTTGCAAAGAAAAGTAAGTGCGATCTCACAACCAGGATATTGACTTTGATGCAGTCACCGATCTTGTTCAGTTTGGCTCTGTTGTACTCGTTTTCCTTTGCGTGTGTTAGTTTTACACAATGTAATTACCTGTGTAGCTTCCTGTACCCCCCACCTGGCCCCTCCTGTGGCGATTTTACAGCCGCGCCCCGGAGCCCTGGCATCACTCATCTTTCCTCTATTTCTAAAATTGTTCTATTTCAGAAATGTTATGTTTAGATACAGGACCACACAGCGCCTAATTATTTGAAACTGGCTTTTTTCAGTCCTCAGCCTCATTCCCTGCAGGTTCGTGTCTTGCTTTTTCACACGAGTTTCCTCTTAGAAAGTAACTTTTAAAAAAATTGCCCCAACAGCAAATCTAAAGTCCATTTCAAATACAAGAGTTCCTTCATCCTTTCCTAAATAACAGCCTCTTTTCACAGGTAGAACAGACAGATGGTTTGAAAAGGAAAGATGTTTTTTTACGTATGGAGAAAAAAAATTCCCAGCCTTGGCAGGATACTTGTTTAGAGGCTGAAGTGTATCAGAGATCACGCACACGTCCACGCCTCAGAAAACGCTCACTCATTCCTGAGACTGCACCATGAGCGAAGGCTGATTTTTGGCCACAGGAGATGAATAATGAAGACGGGAGGGCGGAGCTAAAGGAGAGGGCATTTTAACCACATTAACTGGTGTTTTCGTGTGAGTCACCTGGAAAGAGAGAGGCTGCCCCAAGTCAGCCCATTGGAAGCCTCAGACCTGGGGGTCTTCCACACGGGCAGGGTCCTTCTTTCACAGCCTACAGCGGGGTGCTACGTCTCCCCACTGCCTCCCGGCTCCCATCCGGCCCCTCTTCGAAGGGAACTCACACATCCCAACGTGGCGATGCTTGCTGGGGCGCGGGGGAGGCCTCCTGGGGGAACCCGGGAGCCACTTCCTTTCCCACATACTCTGGAAATTGAAATTGGTTTCCTTGGCAAATAGTTGTTTGAAGCTTTTTATCACAAATGTAACTTACATTTAAACTAATGTTTTAAAAAACAATTGGGGTTTTGAATCTATGAAGATAACTTGGAGTAAACATAGTCATTATTTTGGTGGGAAAAAAATGAATGGACTGGAAAGTGAGTCATGCGCCCTGTTTCCGGGCCCAGCACTAGCAAGATGCCGTTCTCCCCACAGCACGCAGCTCTGCAGCTGGGGCTGACTAACAGCCCACACCACTCAAGTAATAAAACGCTCCAATTTCATTTATTTAATCATCTGTGTGTTTCATTCGACAAATATTTATGGAGCGTCTGCTGCTAGCTCAGTACTTGGTGCCTGGGAGCGGGCACCGGAGCCCAGGGAGACCGAATTGCAGCTCCCAGCTGCGAGGCAGATCGCGTACAAAGATCACGGGCTGGGCCGCAGCAACCTGGTTTGGCTCCTGCAGACTTTGAGGTGCTTTACCGATTCATATGATAACTGGGAAAGGAAAACAAACACTTTTGCGGGAGTTGTGGATTCGAGTTCCAGACCCTCTGCTATTTATGTTAATAGTCATTGATTCCAGGCTGGTAAGGTTAGCATTTCCAAGTACAAAATTAATTTAAAGTTTGGCTTTAAATACATTTTAGGTCTAAAGAAAAAGATAAAGTGAATAACAGGGCAAGATTTGCATCTCAGGCTTGGGAGGTGGCTGTCCTGAGGATGAATGGGACAACATTAATTAACCCCATGAAGTTCCTGCATGTCCAGAGTGGTTACAAAGAAATCAATCAGCACAAATCCTGGGCGGAAAGCTGGGCGCAGCCACGGATGCACAGTAGGGGTGCCGACCTGAAGGTTTTTAGGAGATGGGGCAGGAAGCTCCACAGAGCTGGCCTGCCTGGGAGTGCGGGTGAGGAGGGGAAGGATGACAAGTGGAGACAACAGGAACAATGGGAGGTGAGAGGTGGGAAGGGGAAGGAGGGGAAGGGGGCTGTCAGCCGACCTTTGCAAGCCCCCACTCCCCCACTCCTCCACCCTCCTCCTGGCCCCTTTCTCAGAAGAATTCCAAAGTCCTATACTGGATGTCCTGACAGTGAATCTAAACGGGTGACTCCTTGAGCTTCAGTTCCTCAGGCCGTGCCCTTCTTCACAGGGGGCCATTTGGCATTGACCCAGCAGGCGGCCAAAGTCCGTGGTCTGGGAAGCACCGGAGGAAGCCACCTTTAACTTCCTACTGTAGGGAACAGAGAAGGTTGCAGGCCAGGGAGAAGACAGGAGAGAGAGGTCTCTGGGCTTGCAGCCAGCCTGCCTCACAGGAGATCCCAGGACAGATGTGACCGTGGTGCATTTGCCTACCCCTGACCTGGGGGTCTATGGGGATCCAAGGAGATGATAATTATGCATGTGTGGCACCTGCCAGGCTGTGGATGAATAGTGAGATTCTAAACTGAGTCATGTTCATCTTTGTCCTTCTCAGGGTCTGAAGCAACTCTGCCCTCAGAAGTGCGTGGCTCAGCGAGATGGTGAGGCTGACGTAGGGCTGACCTAGCTCTCAGACCCCAAAATAAAGCCGGAGTCACTGGGGTCCACTTGCAGGCATGACCTTGGGGCAGGGGAGTGGAGCTGAGCTAGGCAGGCTGCCTGGGAACACTGTCCCCTCCTGCCGGGCCTCTGTGCCCAGCCTCCTCCCTGCCTGACAGACTCCTCCCTCCCCTAGAACAGCAGCTCCTGCCACGACTTGCAGGGTTGTTTTTGAGAATTCCCTGCGTGTTGTACTATTTTCTAAAAGAACATAACTTGTTCACTGCAGAGATGCTGCCTTCATTAATTCTGACAAAGCGATCTAGGGGAGACATTGAGGGCCTGACTCTCGAGGTCTTCAGACACCTCTGGGAGACCCATCTCCACCTGACACCCAACTCCGAGCTCTCACTCAAGCAAATACTTCTTATACACACAAATACTTCCTTATCAGAGACGGCTCCTCCTTTGACCCAGTGGTTCCTGAGTCTTCCCGCAGGATCGCTGATCCCCTTCCGGGAACACAGCAGGAAGAGTGCAGTTCACCCGCTAGGGGCTTGTGCCTGAGAGCTGAAGCCATCAGGCAGATGGGTGTGAATTCTCACTGTAACAATGCTACGTTCTCATCTCCTTCTACCCTCATCCTCCCCTCCATTGTCTTTACATTTGGGCTCCTTAAAGCCCCAATCTGGAGCTTCCCTGATCCCCCCCTCTTTACCCGGGCGGCTCATCCAAGCTCACAGACTCAGCTTCCATGTATTCTACGAAGGTCCCCCAGCTTCTCTCTGCAGCCCAGACCTCTCCTCTGAGCCTCACACCCTCAAACTTAATGTGGTGCCCGCACTAGGATGTCCCTAAGGCACCTGTACCATTTGAGATAATCCGATGATTTTCACTCCCAAACTCCTTCCCAGCTCTCCTGACTCTGTGAAGGAGCCCTCCCCACCCTGAAGGCCGGGACAGAGTAGCTCATGGCCCCAACTGCACACTCGATGCAGGCCTATGTCCCAGGACCACCCTGACCAGGACGAGAGGCAAACCTGGCCTGGCCCCGAATGTTAAAAGGCTCCAGTCTGGAGCTCCTTGGCCCTTCCTGTCTACCCAGTGCCTGGAGTCAGTGGGGCCAGGAGACACCCACTGCCATAGATCAGGCAAGCTCTGGGGACCCTGAAATTCCCAGCCCAAATGTCCCTTAGTCACCTCCAGCACCCGCACATGTTCATTCTCCCGAGGGCAACTGCACAACCAGCGTGAGCACCCCAAGCCCCCAGGTGTAGCAGAGAGCACGCTGCATGCACAGGCCATGGGCGGAGCTCAGCATGAAGCCGGGTGTCCACACAGGGGCCAGTGAGGCCGCTCTCGGGTTAGGACGGAGCTGCAGGCAGAAAGAGACGGGGTCTGTTCGGGGGCAGGAGCTGAGACTCCTCACTGTGCTCTAGGTGTGACAGTGCATGTGTCAGACTCAGAGGACAGAACTCACTTCATTTAACACTTCGTTAGCTTGATGTAGAACTTCCAACAACTCAGACACGTGGTTCCTCGGCCGGGTTATTTCACCCTCCACTGGGGCCCAGAAGCATTGGCACAGGTCTGGTCACCAAGACTGGCAGCTCGTCCATCCTGAGTCCCTGTAGCTGTGACTCTGTCCCCTGTGCCAGTGCCTGCACCCCAGTCATAGTCACTCCCATCTGGTCATGAGGGCAGTCACCCTGTCCCCAGGGGGCTCAGGAGGGTCCAGACACCCATGAGACCCTAGCCCCAGCCACTGTGTCTTGACACAGCCTAGAGAAAGAATTCAGGAACAATTCACTGGTCCCCTCCCACAATAGTGAGACAGGCAAGAAGCTCTTCTAGAAAAGAGAAGGTGGGCACTTGAAAGCAGAGCTGACTTGTGAGGGAGAGCAAGTCACACACAGTGAAGTTTGGGTTCCTGATTTTGTGGGCTTTTCTTTAATTAAGGGGTAGAATAATCATTACGTATTTTAGAAAAAGAGGGGATTTCAGGGACCTCCCGATTACCCTCCTTTCGCTCCCTTATCTGGGTTTGCCTGGCAGCGTCCTGGACCTGTCACCCTGACAGGGGTTTCTGCCGTTTTCTCTGTTATTTCGGGTTTTCGATTATCCTGAGGTTTTTTTGCCTCGCACTTGTTTTAGCTATGGGCTGGGTTTTTCCAGCCTCCCACGACCACCACGGCTACTCCTCTCTCAACCCTGGCCCTCTTGGGCCCACTCTTCACTTGCAGCAGGGTGTCTGGAAAACTCAGCCCTGGCCCCGCTTTCAGGGGAGAACTGAGCCTGGCCCCTCCAGCTGCGGCCTGCAACCTCTGCAGCTCCCCGCCCTCCAGCGCCTCTCCCCTGACCAGGCCCCTCCGGGTTCCTCCAAGGAGGTGCTGCAGGGCCGTGGCCCCCGCTGTCCCGGGCCTGGAAATCTCTCTCCTTGCACCTCTTCCTGTTGCCTGCCTGGTCTGCCCCCCCCGCCCCAGCCCGACACAGGTGTCTTCCCCCAGCCCCAGCCTTGCTCACCTTCTTCTGTTACAAGCTCACGAGCCAGTGCACCCGCTGCCCGTCTCCTCCACTTCATGGGGTGGGGCAGTCTCTGCCCCTTCCCCCACCATGCAGAGGCTCTCCACAACCCACCCCTGCCTACCTCTCTGGGTGGCCTCTGCTCCCCCGCTCTGTCTGCTGCAGTCACACGGACCCTCCTTGCTTTCTTCTCCAACCCAGTGTCCTCCTGCCCAGGCCCTCTTCATGGCTGTGGGCTCTTCCTGGGGGCTATGTCGTCCCTCTGCCCTGCTGTTTCCAGTTTCACATCGCGTCTCACAGCTGCACTCCTGGGGGATCCATCTAAGATAGCGCTGGGCCCCTCCCACTGGCCCTCACTCTCCTGGCAGCCACTCAAGAGTTTAGGGGTTGCCTCTCTGCTGATGCACACCCTAAAATACATGGTACTATCAACTTGAGTACATATTTTGGTTACTCAAGTGTGAGCCCCCCTTAGAGTCCCTCCAGAGAGCGCCCCCCCACAGTGCCTCCTGAGAAGCACAGCAAATGAGAAGCCGCCAAATGAGACGCTCCCAGACTTCCTTTGCACACAGCATCCTTAGTACATCAGCAATCTTTTTATGGCATCTCTGGACCAAGGAAATGTCCAACAGTTTCATTTAATCAGCAGTTAGGATCCAGCCATTTATTCAGTAGTTAGGATCCAGCCATTTAAAAAATATTGATGGAAAAATGGTCTAGCAGTTTCTCAAAAAGTTAAATGTAGAATTACCCTACGGAACTGAAAACAGGTATTGACACATAAACTTGTGCGTTCACAGAGGCAGTATTCATAATAGCAAAAGGTGGAAACCACCCAAATGTCCATCCGTGATTGAATGGATAAACAAAATGTAGTCTGTTCATGCAGGGAAAATTCACTAGATCCCCAAAGGAAGTTCTGATACATGCTGTAGCATGGATGAAGCTTAAATAGCTTCACATGTATGATACATTGTATGATACATTCAATATCAAATATTCTATTGTATGATATGTATGTATGCATTCATAGGGTCCATTTAGATCATATTCTATTGTATGATATGTATGTATGCATTCATAGGGTCCATTTAGATCATATTCTATTGTATGATAGGTATGCATACATTCGTATGGTCCATTTAGATCAAATATTCTATTGTATGATAGGTATGTATACATTCGTATGGGACATTTAGATCAAATATTCAGAACAGGGAAATCCACAGGGACAGAAAGTAGATGGGTTGTTCTGGGAGCTGAGGGACAGAGGGAAGGGGAGTTAACAGACTGGGTTTCCATTCTGGTAATGACAGCGTTTTAGAATTGGATGGTGGTGATGA
>NW_016107427.1:4769849-4776722 GCF_001604975.1 Cebus imitator | reverse complement strand
CATTTCTTTAGAGATGGGGAAGTTGTTATGTTGCCTAGGCTGGCCTTGAACTCCCGGGCTCCAGCAACCCTCCTTGCCTCAGCTTCCCAGGTAGCTACAGGTGCACACCGCCCTGCCCAGTTGAATTGTACATTTTTAGATGGTTAGTTTTAGGTGATGTGAATTTCATCTAACTTTTTTTTTAAAAAGTTACATCCTAACAACTTAGTCGCTTTGTAAAAAATGATATGCATAAACTAAAAGAAAAAATATTTTTATCTCATTTTTAGTAACAGTTACACACTTATGGGATGCCTACCCCCGTTTGGCACTATACAACTTCACAAACCTAGAAGTTTCCTATTCTACACTGATTTTCACTTACTGCTTTTTGTCACAGCAACTTCCAAAAGCCCAACTTTGCAAAGATAGGGCATCATCAGAAGATACGCAATCTAATATTGAAAGCGTAAGTTGCCTGGAGCTAGCAGTTCCTCTGGTTTCTCAGAGACTGCAGGTTCCCTCCAAAATTACAATCTCCTGCTGCACCTGCAGGAGTTGCCCGTGCTGCCCCCCAGTGCCACAGCACCCAGCCTGAGAACTGTAATCATAGGGATATGCTGGATTCAATTAACTATAAAGTTAATTCGTAAATATGTCCTTAAGATGTCCGTCCATTGCTTCTTCTCCCTCTCTTTTTGTTTTGTAATCAGCCTTACCTTTCAAATAATCTTGTAAATATGGGCCAACTTCTTCCCTAAAACACCCACTTCTGGAAGACCCATTACACACCCTGGAAAATTTCTTTGCACTTGCTGACAGCGTCTCTCAACAGAGGTGGATGGGAGTGTGCCACAGGCCAGCTGTTTGCATCAGCAGACACCCAGAGCCCGTGGAATCAAATGAGCCCGGAGGTTTTTAAACCACAACATAAGCAAAAGGCACCTGGTCCCTTGGCGCTGAAGACAGAAGAAAGAGGCATAAGACCAGCTCCAGGTGCCACCCTGAAGAATGTTACAGGGCTGCGTGGGAGGAGTGAACCCTGAGCATCTCTTCTTAATACTTAACAGACTTCAAGTGTATTTTACGGTGACAAAGCGTATTGAGGAAAAGTGAAACTCTACAACCCTGAAAACCAGCCTGAATTATTTTGAGAGACAGTGGCTGCGAGAAACGTTGGCATTTTCTGGGCCGAGTATCCCCAGTGTCCCTGCCCCAGGTCCAGCCCTGCATGTTTCTTCATGGGAAAGGAGTGGAGGAGCAGGATGTACTCCTGCGAGCCTGAAAATAATCCGGGGCAGGTGGAGCGAGGAGAGCCCTTCCCTCCTCACACTCACACGGGCATCCTGAAAAGCCACTTTTCTTTCCAAGGTTGGCATGGGCCTTGAGCTCGTGGTGAAGCCACATAAATTTGCCTGCTCTGGGTAATCAGATTCGGATCTAGTCTTGGGCCATGAACGGTGGTCTTAGGAGGAAGGCAGAGGCTGGACCCGTCTTATATCTGATGGAGAGGCCCAGCAAAGTGTTCAGAAACACGGCCACGGGGCTCTTGCAGCAGCTGGATGCAAACTCCAGGAGGGCACCTGAAAGCAGAATTGACTTCAAAGAGCAGGGCGGCAGAGCCCAGCCATAGCGTGGTCCCGGGGGCCAGCAAGTGCCCCGCAGCCCCTGGCTTATTTTTACTTAGTATGCCAGAGAAGGCCTGAGCTATTAAAGTGCCCTCTAAGAATGGCTGGCCCGCCCTCTCTCAGAAGGTTCATGCTTGGGAGAAGGTTCCTGCATGACCCCTAAGCTCCAAATGACACCCAGACGTAGGAAGGGGCTACGCTTTGGGATTCAAATCTATTCTAGAGTCCAGTCCAAGGCCAGTTACAGCCAATGGGCAGCACTGGGTGCGGCTCGGCCGATGAGCTCCCCAGAGGGAGACAGCAGCTCTAATGGGTACACAAATGGCTAGAAGCCTTCACCAGCTCCTCAAGGGGGGACTGGACATTTGGGCAAGGGTTTTCTTGAGGCTGAGAGAGGCCAGGAAGGACCCTCCCCTGGAGCTGTCCAGGAGCAGTGCCCTGCTGACACCTACCACTTTTGGACTGCTGGCCTCTAGGGCTGAGAGAGACTAAGCGTCTGTGGTTCTAAGCCACCTGCTTTGTGTCGCTTTGCTGCGGCAGCCACAAGAAACTAATATACACACCTAGATCAGTATCTTTGTCACAGTTACAGGAATCTTTATTTTATCCAAAAACAAGAGACACTGGTTTTCTGTGTTAATTCCGGGCCTGCTGATTGTAGCTGGTCTATAAGCTCGTGTCGGGGTCTGTGCTGGTGAATTTGTGTGTCCCTTTGACTGAGCCGTGGGGTATTTGATGAGACATTATTCCAGGTGTTTCTGTGAGGCTGCTTTTGGATGAGTTTAACATGTAAATCAATAGACGAGTCAAGCAAATCATCCACCCCAGTGTGGGTGGGTCTTGTCCAGGCAGCTGAAGGCCTGAAAAGAACGAAAAGCTGATCATCCCCGTCTAGGAGAGAATCCCTCCTACCTGACAACCTTTGAACTGAGACATTGACTTTTTCTTGCCTTTAGACCTAAACTGAACAATCAACCTGGGGCCCCAGCTTGTGAACTACCCTGAAGATAGACTGTGGGACTCAGCCACCATCATCCTGTGAGCAAGTTTGGCACAGATACACACACTCATGCTCACACTCACACACTCATGCTCACACTCACACACTCACACAGTCACATACAAAGTCACACATGCACACAATCACACACTTGCACACACAGACACACTCTTATACTCACATTCTTACACACTCATACACACTCATGTTCACACACACACACAATCACATAAACAGTCACGCTTACACTCACGTCACATAAAGTCACACATGCACACACACACTTGCACACACACACATACACACATTCTTACACTCATACACACTCATGCTCACACACAGTCACAGTCACGCTTACACTCACGTCACATAAACAGTCACACATGCACACAATCACACACTCGCACACACAGACACATTTACACACTCACATTCTTACACACACTCATGCTCTCACACAGTCACATACACAGTCACACACATGCAATCACACACTTGTGCACACACTCATATTCTTACACTCATTCATACACACTGTCACACACATCCTCACACACACAATCGCATACACACACACACACACACACACACACACACACATCATTGGTTCTGTTTCTCTGGAGAACCCTGACGAATTCAGGGTCTTAAATGTTTTCTATTTCATTGTAATCCTGTTTTTTAGCACCAGGCTAGTCTTTTTATTGCAAAACTGGTAGGCTCACTTTTTTTTTTTTTTTGCAGACTGTTTTGTGTTTTATTTTCTTTCATTTTTAAAAAGCATTTCTAAGCCAGGGCAGTGAAGCCTGACGCTGCTGTTCACGGTCAGTGACATGAACATTCAAGGATGGGACTTGGCCTGTCTGGACAGGTCCCCAGACAAAAACGCAGAGAATCAAGGACCCAGGCGCTCCCTGTCGGACGCTGGGCCAGGCTGTGGGACAAGGATCTCAGGAGGAAGCACTGGCAGAGGGACTGCCCTGCGAGTTCGAGGCCTGGCTCTTCCCGATCCACTGCCCGGTGTGCAGCTCAGGGGGCCAGGTTGCCTGGGCCCACCCCGGGGAGGCACACCTGGCCCAGGGTGGGGGTCCGGCCTGCCCCCAGCGGGTCAACGGGGCTTCTGCTGTCTCGCTTCAGATCTGACATCGCCAGCCAAGACCTTTCTCTTGGGGTTGTCAGTCTGGACAAGAACACTCCTTGAATTCTGCTTAGAAACACTTCAGGCTCAGCTTTGCCAAATTCTCCAGGGAGCCTTTCCATGAGGCGCCTCCTGCCATCTGTGGGCGGCATTGGGAACTGCGGCCACCACTGTTTCGGAATCAGGATGTCCCAGCTCCCAACCGGCCGTGGTTCATTCCCTCAACACACACTCAGGGCTGCCCTCCTGGCTCCAGGCACTGCTGTAGGCACACTGCCTGGCCTGGCGTCTGCCCTCCCCGCCTCTCAGCCCAAGCTCAGCAGAAACCCAGGGACCCAGCCTTAGGGAAACAGAGGCAGCATGGTCCAGGGACAGGGCCTGCCCTCCAGGGACCCAGGAAATAGGACTTGTTACATTTCTGTTCCATGTATTCTGTGATTTTCTTCAGAAACACAATGCCTGCACGGGTCAGCTCATCCTCCACCCACACATAGCCTCTTCTTTCTAATCCATTATTGATTTTATCTTTGTTTTTGCAAAGAACATTTTAGGGATTTTCCTTGTTTTTGTTTTGTTTTTTGTGTTTTTTTCCTGGGTTTTTTTTTTTTTTTTGGGGGGGGGGTGGACGGTTGGTTTGGTTTGGTTTTTATTCGATTTTTTTAAATTTTAGAGATTTTTTTTTTTAAAAGCCAGCAGTCCTTAATCTTCTGATTGCTGTATGGCTGTTTTATAAGATTAAGAAACACATTCCTGTCATCCACAACTAATAACCATTAATACTGTGTCATATTGTTTACTTTTTCTTTTTAACTAAATTTTGCTTTGGGGAAGTATCCATGAAGATACACTATAGCTCTGAGATATTTCCCGTAACTGCTGTGTAACACCCCTTTGTGTAAAACACACAGCACTTGGTTCATCCCCATCCCCCATGCACATTAGTGGTTTCCAGTGCTAAAGGGACGGTCCCCTACACATGCATTTCTCCAGGTACGGAGGCAGGAGAATAGGGTCTGGAGGCAGGAAACCTAAGGCTGTTTCACGCCGACTTCCTAGGACTAAATTGAAAGGAACACCCTAACTTTCCACCCCTAAGCAACAGAAGAACCAGAGGCTACTCCCTTTGCAAACCCCCCACCTTTTCTGTGAGGCTGATGGGAAATTGGCTGTCCCTAAAAATCAGACTGATTGTGGGTGGAGTCTTGTTTGCAGCTCGTAACTTCACTCCAGCCTCTGAATGGTTGCTGTCCACAACGAAGAAGACAAATTGGGGGCTGAGTCTTGGTTTGCATAGAAGTTACTGTGTAACTTCACCCTGGCCTCTGATTGGTTGCTTTTTGTACCTTCATTTACAGGAGGTGAGCATGAAGTGGTCAATGGAAACTTCCAGGGGGTAGTAGATGCAAGAAGATTCTGAATCCAGGCCCTAGAGACACTGCTCGGGTCTGCTCTCATACTGTGGGGGGGAATTTGGGTTTCTATAAATATCTACTTTCATTCTTTCGTTGCTTCATTCTTTCTTTGCTTTGCTGGACGTTTTGTCCAATTCTTTGTTCAAAATGCCAAGAACCTGGACAACTTGCAGTTATGACCCAACCGGTCACCCGACCGGTGACAGAACACGCTCGCTCCTAATGGCTTGGCTGCAGTAAGCCCAGGCTTCGAGGGAGGACCTTTGCACCTGCAGCTGTGGTCTCTGAGGCAAAAGAGCATACAAAGGGCTGCCTTTTCAAAACAGCAGGGGAAGGAAAATGCAGGGATAACAAATCCAAATGTTATTTCCATTGAGATCGTATCATATACATCATACACACAGCCATTTAAAAACTGAAAACAAATATAATAAAATCCAATTATATTCAATAAAAAGAGCAAGGTGCAGGCATTTACATAATGAGACCCACTTCTGTGAACATATTATATAGCCTGTAAAAGCAAAAGATGGGAAGCTCCCCAAATCCCCATGAACAGGCGATGGTTGAATTATTATCACTCATCCACAGGACAGATAACCATGGAATTGTGCAAATGGGAGGAGGACTGTGTCTACACGTGGCTCTGTGTAGACACGTGTCTACACTGCACAGACCACTGAATAGAGTAAGGTGGAGGAAATCTTCCATTTTTCCAGGACGGGCAGGTAATAGGGACCCATTCGTCTGTCTACCTATTTATTACCTTTCTTCCCAGCCATCTATCATCTGTCTGTCTATGTTTCTACCATCTATCATCTATGTACTACCTATCGATCCACCCACCTGTTATCTATCACTATGTACCATCAGTCAATCTAGCTCTCCCTATCCGCTTACATTTTAAAAAGAAATAGTGTGAGCACAGTCCACAGTGTGTGTCCAAGAATACCTGCAGGGAGGGGCTGGAAGGCTCTGGGGGAAGTCACGACTCCTTGCTGCACATGCCCTGTTTTCTGGATTTGACTTAGGAACCATGCAAATATTTCACACACTTATAAATCACAATTAACTTTAAAAAGCAATTTCTAAATACCAAAAAAAAATAAGACAAATGAACCAAATGTGTATCCATTTGGTGGCCTGACCAACCAGGGGGCAGCTATTCCAATCGACTTTTAAAACGTAGGAATTTAAAAGTGATTCCCAGTGGAAAATACACTAAGGGCAAAAAGAACAAGAAAAGAAGAAAGAGAAAGAAAGAGAAAGGAGAGGAGGGTAGGGGAAGAGAGCGGACAGGAGGGGAGGGGAGGGGAGGAAAGGAGAGGGAAGGAGGGAAGAAAGAAAAGGAAGGAAGGAGGGAAGGAGGGAGGGAAGTAGGCAGGCAGGCGGGCATCTTAACCCCTTTCCTACAATCATGCTATTGGCTGAGTGCTGGTGTTGTTATCCTGAGACCGCCCTGTGTATGTTGAAGGATAAAGTAAATGTGGTATTGAAACTCTATCATTAGCTGCGTGGTAAAGAATGGAGATTTTTGGCATGAGAAAATAAAAGTGAAGGAGCTGCAATTGAATAAAAAAATAAGCCAGGCATGGTGGCTCACACCTGTAATCCCAACACTTCGGGAGGCTGAGGGGGTGGATCACCTGAGGTCGGGAGTTCAAGACCGGCTGACCAACATGGTGAAACCCTGTCTCTACTAAAATACAAAAAAAAAAA
>NW_016107427.1:4767024-4768554 GCF_001604975.1 Cebus imitator | reverse complement strand
AAAAAAAAAAAAAAAAAAAAAATTCTGTGCTGTACCCTGGAAATTTACCAAAAGAGGTTTCAGGTGCCATCACCACACAAACACACAAAAGGCCACCGTGGGACAGGTTTATTTGCTTGACTGCAGTAACTTCGCTATGTCTCTATCAACACATCATCGTATGCAATATAAACATATGCCATTTTTATTTTTAAAACAATAAAACACATTGCTGACCCAAGAAAAGAACTGAGATGATGCACACAGCGATGCGTACTACATTTGGGAAAAGTAAATAAACATTATGAAACAATAGCAGGGCCAAGTCATGCATACAACTATGTAAAACACGTTCTTTAAAAATCAGGGTTTCTGTGCTTTCGGCAAACTGCATGTGTTCCGGCTTGTGATCTCAAGGTCTGGGAGACATGTGTGGTGACATCACAGCCACCTGCCCCAGCAGAGGGGTCACTGGACGTCGCCGTGTGCTGCTGGGAACTCAGATAAAAGGGACCTTAATTAATGTAACCTTTACATTAGGTTCAAACACACCTTTATGACGACTCCTCTGGTTTGTAATTTAAAGCTTAAGCAAAGTATAGCATTATTTAAATGCTCATTTTTAATTCGTTGAAAGAAAAGTCAATATTTATTATTAAGACTGTGGCTCTAGTCTAAGATCTATCTATGGGAAGCAGGACTAGATCAAAGGTCTGACTGTGACGTACATGAACAATTTTATCCTTAGACTGTCTTTCCCCCCTCTCTTTACTTTTCACTGTGTGTGCACATGCGCTGGTTCATATGCGTCCATGGGTGAGCGTGCTCTGTGCTCATGGATGTACATGCAGGTGTGTGTGTGTGTATGCACATGAGTGTGAACTTGAGAAGCTCCACACTCAGCTGCATCAGGGGCAGCCCAAGACCTGCAGAACGTCCCAGCATGATGCACGTCTCCCCGTCCTGCCCCTGTGTTCCAGAACACTATCAGCCAGCTGTATCTTATATAGCACCCCCTCCCCATGCAGAGGACCTGCAGGTTCTTCTACCCACTGGCATTTGGGGCCCCTTGGGAAAGTGACCAGCGAGGCTGAGAGGTCCACAGCTCTAGAACCCCAAGAACCTTCAGGCTTGCAGAGATTTGAGGAAACCTCCAAGACAAGAGGTGGGAAACGAACAGAAAAGAAACAGACAGTTCAGAGATCAGTGGCAGAGGAAGACCTTCAAACAAGACCTTTATGTCATCCTCAGAGGAATAAGATGTCACCCCTGAAACTAGAACAGAGTGAGTAGGGGAAAAGGACCCGAAAGAATGCTTAGAAATTAAAACATGAAGGTCAACACTAAACATTAAAGACTCAAGGAGATCGTCCAGAAATTGCCACAGAAGGGGCCACGTGTGGTGGCTCAGGCCTATAATCCCAGCACTTTGGGAGGCCGAGGAAGGTGGATCACCTGAAGTCAGGAGTTCAAGACCAGCCTGGCTAATGTGGTGAAACCCTGCCTCAACTTAAAAAAATATATACAAATAAATTAGCCGGGCCTGGTGGC
>NW_016107427.1:4762676-4763914 GCF_001604975.1 Cebus imitator | reverse complement strand
CCCATCTCTACTAAAAATACAAACATTAGCTGGGTGTGGTGGCACGTGCCTGTAATCCCAGCTACTCAGGAGGCTGAGGCAGGAGAATCCCTGGAACCCGGGAGGTGGACGTTGCAGTGAGCCGAGATCACACCATTGCACTCCAGCTTGGGTAACACGACGAGATGCCATCTCAAAAAATAATAATAAAATAACATTTAAATCAACATGAGCATTCAACTAAACATAAATAAACATCTTATTTTTACTTTTATTTATTTATTTTTACTTATTTTTGCTGTGGCCCAGGCTGGAGTGCAGTGGCGTGATCTCAGCTGACTGCAACTTTCGCCACCCGGGTTCAAGCTTCTCCTGCCTCAGCCTCCTGAGTAGCTGGGATTACAGGCCTGCGCCATCACACCCGCCTGATTTTTGTATTTTTAGTAGAGATGGGGTTTCGCCATATTGGCCAGGCTGGTCTCGAACTCCTGGCCTTAGAATATCTACCCGCCTTGGCCTCCTGAAGTACTGAGATTACAGGTGTGAGCCACTGCACCCTGCCTAATTAACATTTTAAATATGTGAATGCTTAAAACCAAAAAACCTCCCATTTGCCCACATTTTCAGATAAATTTTTAAAATACATTTTCTGTGGAAATAAATGTATCTGTGACTGGCTAATATTCGCGTCCAGCTCCCCAGCATACAGAGCAGGGTAGAGGTACCCGAGTGAGAAGGAAGGAGCGCACGCTCGCCTGGACTGCGTAGATATTGACGGGGCTGGCTCCTGGCGAGGGCAGTGGTGGCATGGATGTCATTCCCTGAGGGACGTGATACAGCCTGGGTTTCCAGTTCAGGAAGAGATGTCCTGCCTTTTATGCCAAAAGATTCTGTAAGCTCTCCTCGGAGGTTTATTTGAATCTCTTACATTAAAAACTACCCACCTATTTTTCTTCAAGACAGTAAGAAGACCCATATTATAGTTCAGTAGGCAACACTGACCACTTACATACTTTGAGGCTTACTACCCCGCTTTAAGGACAAATGTTTCCTGATTTGCAACCAGCCTCAGTTACTTTTGTCTACCTATTTTCTGATCTGTCCTTGACTCTTACCTGTTATCACAGAAATCCCAATTGAAGGCCACTCACCTTAGAGATGAGATGTTTACACAAACCTTGCTGCACAGTGGACAGCCGGAATGGCTAACTAAAAAGAAATCAGTCAGAACCAGGCGAGGCAGCTCACACCTGTAATCC
>NW_016107427.1:4758116-4761276 GCF_001604975.1 Cebus imitator | reverse complement strand
AAAAAAAAAAAAAAAAAAAACCCTCAGGTGTTTCTTTTTTTATCACTCCCAGGAAAGTGAAGATTTTAAAAAGTCCTCATCTCAGTGGTGTTCTGCAAACTTTATCATCAAAGACAGAACAATACTTCATATATTCTAGAAATACTTCATACATTCTAGAAAATCTCTGTGTTTAAAGTCATGTATAATTGAGGTTAAATGGAGGTCAGCTGCAGTGGCTCACACCTATAATCCCCACTTTGGGATGCCAGGGTGGGAGGATTACTTGAGCCCAAGAGTTCAAGACCAGCCTGGGCAACATAGTGAGGCTCCATCTCTACAAAAAAACAAACAATTAGCTGGGCGTGGAGGTGCATGCCTGTAGTCTCAGCTACTTGGGAAGCTGAGTGGGAGGATGGCTCAGACCCGGGATGTCAAGGCTGCAAGGAGCTGTGATCATACCACTGTACTCCAGCCGGTGCCACAGAGTGAGATCCTGTTAAAAACAAACAAACAAACAAACAAAAACAAAACAAAACACCTAAAAAAGTTAAATGATTTGGAGTTTTGAAGCGACCAGGCTTCAATCACTCATGGAACAAATTTCAGAAAGACTCTTTAAGGAGAATGTCAAATAGCACTTAAGGCTTTTAAGGCTTTCAACCAATACTTGAAATCCTTGAAGGTTCCTGGGAAAGTCAGAGGGGAGAAATTATCTAGAGAAAACACTGGCGACACAGGGCTGGTTGAGGGCTTAGTCTGTGCACTGAAGAAGTTGAAGAAGTGAAAGGTTATCAGACGTGAGCCTCGAATCATCTCTACCTGATCTGTACAAGAACAGAACTGGAGGAAATATCCTAAAGGATCCAACACCAGGATGTTTTTGGACAGGAGTGCTGTCAGATGATTGTGTGAAGTTGTGAAATCTCTCCCACTTGCTTCATTAATAAGAACATAAATCACGTCCGGGGTAGTTTAGTCGTGTCCTTGCTCTTGGCTTGAAACAATGGCTGTCAAGTTGCCGCCGGGGGCTATAAAACTTGATTTGGTCCCCAGCTAAGGAAAAGGACGCTGGGCTCAGCTGTGAGTCACCGAAGCCTGGAGGGACTTGTCACCAAACACAAGTTCACACAGCAATGTGCACGGCAAACCAAAGCTGAGGTTAAGCCTCATAGAGTCAGAAGTCTGACTCTGGCTGGTGAATAACCAGTTAAAATATTTCAGCTTTGACGCCACCTGAAGGCAGGTGTGGAGTGGGGGTGGCTAATTACATCCAGAGCGGGCAAAGTTCCCCGGGCAGCTGTGTTTGCAGCCGTGACAGCAAACAGTGCAAACAGCAGTCAGGAGCCAGGAAAGGGATTGAGGATTTTGCTGTTACCTTTTAAATTACAAAAAAAATAAGTCCCTGGTTTTAAAAAGAAAAGTCTCTGTACTGTTTGGTGGCACATTCCCTTGCTGGTTATTTCCAGAAGATTCCACTGGATCTTGGAGGGATGTTCTTCCTTAGGGCCCAGGCATTTTAGCCTGGGGTTCGAGGTCCCTGCTTACACCACTGTTCTCTTTAAAGGAATTATTTGGCCTGCGTAACGGCCTGGCAGCCTCTCAAAATTCCTAATTTCTCCCAAAGTACTGACATTGAACCAAAAACAAAGAAAAGAAGCCCAGTTCCACAAACATGAAATTACGGATTCACTGAGACAGTATTTTGTAATGATGATATTTTACTGAGGCCAAGTGTGGTGGCTCACACATGTCATCTCAGCACCTTGGAAGGCTGAAGCGGGTGGATCACTTGAATCACGGGGTTAGAGACCAGTGGGCAACATGCTGAAATGCTGTCTCTACAAAAAGCACACAAAAAAATTATCTGGGCATGGTGGTGCACACCTATAGTCCCAGCTACTCCAGAGGCTGAGGTAAGAGAATCACCTGAACCCAGGAAGCTGAGGCTGCAGTGAGCCGTGATCGCCCCACTGCACTCCAGTCTGGGGAACATAAATGAGACTGCCTCAAAAAAGTAAAAATAATCAATGATTCTATTTTACTGACAATGAATTCTATCCTTTCATTGAGAAATCTGTCATCTAATAATGAGATAACAAGTATTTCCAGGGTGACTGAGACAGTGTTGGCGAATGAATGAGTGATGGCACGTCGGGCTATTGATCTTCTTAACCTAAATTGACGGGCTGGGTATTTAAACAGAATTCTTTTCGGTCTTATATTTTTACTGCAATAATAACTGAAAATGTTATTATGACCTACATAATAACTGAAAATCTAGGAACACATTTTAGCTGTTTCTAAAGCACTAAACAAATCAGTGTCCAATCTACCAAGTATACAACCAATTGCAGTATAAAGATCTTAGCTTGGGATGCTGAGATACTTAAAGCATAAGTCATGGGGTATTTTTTTCACTGCGGTATTTCCTGGAAGTCTCCACTGCTTTTTATTTTATCCATCAAGGGTCTCTAATAGACTGTCCCAAGCTGGGCACTAGAAGGTCATATAGGAATGGTTGGGATGTGTGGGGACAGTTAGGGAATATGATTGTTTAAAACCAAGTAAGGCACAGCAATACACCACTAGCGTCTCTATTTAAATGCCAGCATGTACCCAGGGGGCATCAGACTGTACTACAATTTTAGACCTGAGACTTACACAATTACGTCAGATAAATGCCATTTTGTTTACTATTTCCATTATGTAATCATTGAGCATAATGAAGATCACTAGTCCTAAAGAACCATTTCTACTGGACAGTTACATTCCATTAATCATGAAGGTAGCATGGAGAATTAAAAGGCTTGAATAATCATGTTTTACCATCTGCTGAAAAGGGACAACAAATAGAATTTAATGAACAAAGTTGAATAATTCATTAGTGATCTTATTAATAAGAGCAAATCATTAGAGATGAGGGCTTTCAAGTCTCCTGAAGACTTGAAAATTTCAAGTGATAATTCCAACTGGATTGAACACATTCAGCTATTGGTTTGGAGCTTCAAAGCTTTGGTGGCTAAGGAAGTATGTCTTCCAACAACACCTAGACCCAGAAAAAAACATGGTTAAAAACAAAAGATGTTGGAAGCCTTGTCTCCCCATGGAACATCTGAGCTCCCCATCCCCAGCCTCCCCTATCCCTCCCCATCCCCAGCCTCCCCTATCCCTCCCCATC
>NW_016107427.1:4756465-4757754 GCF_001604975.1 Cebus imitator | reverse complement strand
CTAGCCTCCCCATCCCTCCCCATCCCCTAGCCTCCCCATCCCTCCCCATTTCCTAGGAGCAAATTTTTTTCTTATCTCCCCTAACTATGATCTTAATTGTTAAATTTTTCTCTTAGAATACAGCATAATTTTTACAACCTCTGTACCACACAACGCTAGTTATATGGAAAATACAAACCACATTTGAAATGATTTAACATTGGTTATGAGGCAGATCCACAGTTATTATTCCCCAGAAACCTGTACACTGATCTTCAATCCATTAATCTTATTCCTGGGCATTTATTCCAGAGAAATGAAAATTTATGTACACAAAAATACTCATACAAAAATATTCACAGACGCTTCGATTCAGAATAGCTGCAAACTGGAAAAAATAAATAAAATTGTCTTTCAATGGGTAAATGCCTAACTACACCATAGTGTATCCACATAGTCTTAGCAATGGAAAAGAATGAGCTATTGACAGACTCAACAACTTGGATGCACCTCCAGGGTGTTATGCCGAATGGAAAAAACAATTTCAAAAAGTGACATACTTGGTATCAGATACGCAGACAAACACAACGATACACCAGCATTGTGTAGAATCTCATACACAGAGAGAGAGAGAGTATGAATGAAATCTGAATAAGACCGGCGGATTGTATCAAAGCCAATTCTGTGATATGGTACAATAGTTTTTCAAACTGTTACCGCTGGGGGAAATCGGACAAAGTATAAGAGATTTCTCTGGATGATTTTTGATAACTGCATGTAAATCTACCATCTCAGTAAAAGTAGATTTTATGTGACCTACTATCTCAATAAAAGTTTCCATTAAAAAATCATGGTTTTGGGAGGCCGAAGTGGGCGGATCACCTGAGGTCAGGAGTTCCAGACCAGGCTGGCCAACATGGTGAGACCCCATCTCTACTAAAAACACAAAAATCAGCTGGATGTGTGGCACACACTTGTAATCCCAGCTACTTGGGAGGCTGAGGCAAGAGAATCGCTTGAACCTGGGAGGTGGAGGTTACAGTGAGCCAAGACTGTGCCATTGCACTCCAGCCTTGACAACAGGGTGAGACTCTGTCTCAAAAAAAGAAAAAAAAAAATCATGGTTAACATGTAAAGAATAACACCTTGATACACAAATATACCATACACTTTTAAGTTACAGAATGTATGATTTCATTTTATATAACATTTTTGAAATTATAAAATTATAGAGGTAAAGAGCAGATGGTGATTGCCTGAGGCTAGGGAATGGGGGAGGGATAGGGGAGGCTAGGGAATGGGGGAGGGAT
>NW_016107427.1:4744305-4755173 GCF_001604975.1 Cebus imitator | reverse complement strand
GAATGGGGAGGAATCAGGGAAGCTAGAGAGTGGGGAAGGGATGGGGGAGACTAGGGAATCAGGGAGGAATCGAGGAGGCTAGGGAATGGGGAGGGATGCAGGAGGCTAAGAAATGGAAAGAAATGGGGTAGGCTAGGGGATGGGGAGGGATGAGGAAGGCTAGGAGATGGGGAGAGATCAAGAAGGCTAGGGAATGAGGGAGGGATTGGGGAAATGGGGGAGAGATGGGGGAGGCTAGGGAATGGGGAGGGATGGGGAGGCTAGGGAATGGAAGAAGGATGGGTACAACTGCATGGGAATAACTTGAGTGTATTTCTTTGAGGAAACGTGTCAGTTCTGTATCTTGATTGCGGTGGTTCCACTAATTTATACATGGAATAAAATTACACATGGCTTGGGACAGTGGCTCACTCCTGTAATCCCAGCACTTTGAGACGAGGCAGATCACTGGAACTCAGGAATTCAAGACCAGCCTGGGCAACATGGCGAAATCCCATCCATCCTTAGAAAATACAAAAATTAGGCAGGTGTGGTGGTGTGTGCCTGTAGTCCCAGCTACTTGGGAGACTGAGGCAGGTGGATCATTTGAGCCTGGGAGGCGGAGATTGCAGTGAGTTAAGATTGCACCATTGCACTCTAGCCTGGGTGACAGAGTGAGACTGTCTCAAAAAATAAATAAAGTAAAAAAAAAAAAGTCTAGCTTAAAAAAAAAAAAAACCTACAGAAAACTACACACACAAATGAGTGTGTGTGTGAAAACGGGAAATGTTGAGTCAAGTCTGCAGACCAGTTCACAGCAGTGGCCAGTGTCAATCTCCTGGCCTTGTCATCGTGCTAAGGGTACACAAGTTGCTCCCGTTAGACAAAGCCGGGAAAAGAGTTCATGGGATTTCCCTTGTACTGGGCAATTTGCTGTGAGTCTACTATTTCAAAAAAAAATCTTTAGTCACTTTGCCTACCATGTCTAATAGCTCTGAAACACAAGGTCAGCTTTCCATTTCTTGATTCCAGTCCAAGAAAATCTAAAATAAAAAGTTAAAATATTCAGTATTGTGTACTTACATATAAAGATTATATAAGTATGTTCACCTTTTCTATCTGACCCTAGGGACTTTTGCTCAGAGCAGACTATTCATGACTCTTATCACTAACAAGAAAGCTTCTTTGCAAAATTCAACAGCACTTAAATACTGGACTAGGAGAATTCAAACATTTAGAAAACTAAATTGGCAAAAATAAATAAATAAAGTCATATGGTCCGATCACATTAGGTTGAACCACATGCAGTAACTAATGTTTGGCAGTTTTTGACCTACAGAAGCCATGGCTTCGTACGGTTCAACTACAACGATGCTCCTTTTGAGGACTTCCAGGCCACGTCACAGAAAGAACAAGAGTGCAGGTTTGGGATCAGGCAGGTGTGGGTACAGGGTTCTAACTTTACAAGTTACCCATACTGTGACCTGGAGCGAGCTGCCTGACTTCACTACTTTTCTCACGTGAGGAGGACAAGATGACCCACCTCATAGAGTCTGGGGTGGTCTTCAGTGCTGTTCAGCAGCGATGCCCACTACACACACATGGTAGGATGTGTGTCCTGGCCCCTGTGGTTGGCTGGGCTGGGGGACTGGGCCTCCCGCGAGTTGGGAGCAGCTGCCTCCACCTGGGAACCCTCCAGCTAAGGGAGGGAAAGCTCTCAGCTCCACAGGAAGCAAGGCTTGGGTGGGAGGGGGTGCCCCAGCCAGCTCTTTCCAGGCAACCCAGGGCCACTTCCAGATAATTCCGACGATTGCACCGCCATACAGGCAAGGTCACTCATCCCAGTCACGCCAGAGCGAGGGCCCCTGTGAGGATACCCTCACCAGTTGTACCACCTGATGGGGAAGAAGCCAGTGGCCAGGTTATCTCCCCGTCTCTATGGGAGCTTGTGTCTAATGCTTGTGAAAGGTCTGTATTCAGGCTGTGTCCTTGTAAGTTTTCCACTGCATTGCATGGCTCTTGGCAGAACAAATCACTAGGTGGTAATTAGCACTCCGGAAAGAAACATGGGGGCACCGATGAATCGAATGTGCGTGTTAATACCACCGTTTCTCTGCACGGAAAGGCAGAAAGGCTGAAAGGCTGCCTTTGCATGCAACGAGAACCACACAGGTCTGGCACACACAAGGATGTGCTCACAATTGGCCAAATGTAAAATGAATGAATCCTACTTCCTGGCAGGAGAACTCGTTGCTGCCAGATGCTATTTAAAATACGGTGAAAATATCCAAGGCTTGGTCCTCCCAGGTCAGATCCTCAGAAGACTGGATATGTAAGGTATTTCCAAACTTAAAAATGACCTAGCAGGCCGGGCACAGTGGCTCACGCCTGTAATCCCAGCACTTTGGGGGGCTCAGGCGGGTGGATCATTTGAGGCCAGGAGTTTGAGACCAGCCTGGCCAATATGGCGAAACCCCATCTCTACTAAAAATACAAAAATTAGCCCAGTGTGGTGGTGGACACCTGTAATCTCAGCTATTTGGGAGGCTGAGGCAGAAGAATCACGTTAACATGGGAGGCGGAGGCTGGAGTGAGCTGAGATCTCACCACTACACTCCAGCCTGGGTGACAGAGCAAGACATCGTCTCGAAAAAAAAAAAAAAAGACCTAGCAAATTAGAATATATCATTTAACATTTAATCAACAGATCAGTAAGAGATCATTTCAGACCACATGCCCAAAAAAACGCCTGCTGAAGTATTCGCCTCTCTCTAGCTATTGATCCTTTTTGTGCCTGTTCTCTCTTGATCTAAGCTTTAGAAGAAATGCTACATGCCCCCTCTTTGTTGCAGCTCAATATCTCAGAGAACATTTCAAATAACCCAAACATTTTATGGGTGCTGGACCTGAGAGGAATCAAGATGTAGCTGACAGCAGGAATTGCGAGCATTCTCAAAGTATACAAACTGCGCCACCTTCCCTAGCAGGCAGTGGGAGCAGAAGACCAGCAGCTGAAAAACACGGGTCACAGCACCTTTTATTCATCGTACAAACTGATGGGACACGAAATACACCCAACATCTCCAAACCGTTTTAATGCCTCAAAATCCAACGGGAAAGTCCGAGATGCCGCCTCTAGCAGGGAAGCCACGAGCCTTCCGCCTTTGGATGCTGCAGATGGGAACGGTAGAGGAATGGGGGGTCTGCCTTCTGCGCCGGGCCTTCCAGCGCCCTTCCACGCTGGACACGGTGAGGCAGCACTTGGCACAGAACATTTTCCTGAGAACACGTCACACACTAGAGCATTCCGGAGGCCCGGGCCCCTTCTCAACCCAGACACCGGGATTCACGGGGAGCGGCTATACCTGTGGCCTGTCTGCAGGACTCCCGCCAATGGAAGGCACTGCCCACAGCTGCACGGAGCCACGGGTCCAAAACAAACCCTCCACTGAGATGGGCCCACAGAGCCTGGTGGCCACAGTGGCTGGATCTAACGTCTTCCTTTATGGATACGTCTGTGCACCTTGGATCAGTTAGAAAAACAAAATACTTCCTGTCATGATGATCAGTATGCAGAACCGCGTACAGCTGAGGACTCTTCTGGCTGGGTGGTACTTGGCTGTTGTATTTTGCTATCTGGGTTCTTTTATGCAAATCTGTAGCAGTTGCTTTAAGACAGCCCACTTTGCCTCGGACAGGGACCCTATTAAGACCACGTATGTTTACAGAGAACTTGGGAGTTTGATTTTTCTTTAGAATTCTCACTTAGAACAAGAAGTATGAGGTGTCTGTGCATTGAGATAAACAGCGGTATACGCCACGCGATCTAAATTAAGTTCTGTAAAAACATTTGATGCGGTCTTACTCTAGGCACTAAAACAACTTCTTTAAAAAAATAAAACTGTGATTTCCAAGGCCTTTATTTTATAGGGAAGAGGAGTAAAAGATCAATGCTAGTGGATGGTTCGTCATGAGCCCAAGGCCCGTTGGGAGTCTCTGCGAGGTCATCTGCCCTTTAGATTGGGCAAAGGCAAAAAAAAATTGATATTGATTTTAAAAAATATATCTGAGGAGCCCTGGTCTCCTGCTGATTCCGTGGATGCCTGGACCACTTGTATCTGGAGAATGGAGACAGTATTACCCCGAGCCCGATTCATTTGATGAAACTACTATGTATAAAACAGTTAATTATATACATAAATAACATAAAATAATTCTCATAAATTAAAAGTCAAATGATCTCCCACTATTAATTCAACCGAGAGGTGAGAGCTGGGCACGAGTGACGGTGGGGAGGTGAGCCCTGGAGAGCCTTCTGCACGCCGCCTGCGGAGGAACTTCCCTTAGTTCATGAAGGCTTGTATTGCACAAAACAAACTCCAGCCCCATCTTCAAAAGTCTGCTGTTTGGAGTGCGGTGAAGTGCTGAGAAGGCTGCATTTTGAGAAACACAACCATCCCTTGCTTTGCTGGCAACACCGGGACTGCTCGCTATCCATCACTGAGCCATGTCAGTGTTTCTTCAAGATGGACCCCCGTGAGTACAGGATCTGGGACAACTGGCAAAGACGGACGCGTTAAGGCAGGTGTATCCTCTCACTGTGATCGGTGTTAAAAAGAGTACCAGGAAAGTTAGGAGCAAACCTCTCCCCCCACCTCTCAGTGTTTCTGTGGTGGGCAGCAGCGGGGGCTGGCTGCCACCCCGCCCCTGGCCCCTTCCCCAGAAACTGGTTCACAACACGACAGCGTGTGTCCCCGCACAGGCAGACCTGGCTGTTAGCCACACATTTAGTTTTAGGGGCAATTCATGCTTCTATTAGTGGACTAACCTCTCTGATTTCATTAGCTCTGGCAGGAAATAGCATTTTCTCTGTGTTTCAGAAATACCTACACTTTTCCACGGTAAAGAGCCAAACTCCTTCAATATTTTTATAAGAAACTGGTCTTTGAATACACCAACCTTTGGAATTAAAGTTTAAACAGACGGAAAACATGAATTTCCCCCCATTTCTTCCACTCAGGGGATTCTGGCTGGGCTTCAGCCAGTGAACACATTTGGATTGTACAGAATCCTGAGACAACCCGGAGGAGCCGTTGGGGGCAGCAGGGAGGCTCACTCCTCACCACAGCATGTGACCCCCTGCATCTGGGCAGCTGTGGCGGGCGGACAGGGACCGACGGTCCTACAGTGCACACGACTTGATCATGTTAACATAAAACTAAAACATAATGTTGGCTGTAACAGTCTTGAATACATAATGTATGTTTGAAATAAAGTTAAAAAAAAACAAGAAAGGAAAAACTCTATTGGAAATCGATTCACGGATAATACGAACATGGCTTTTGAGCCAGAGTCCATGACCTCATGTGACCCCTTGCCCATGATGACCTTGAAGGCTGGAGGATCACGTGCAGCCTGGCACACCGCCCATGTGGTTTCAGCCCATAGTTGTATAAGAACCGACTCAACTCAGAGTTCAAAGAGAATAAATGTGACTTTAACTTCTATCTGCTCACTTGCAAAACAATCCAGAAGCGAGGACAGAACGTTCCCTGCTGCCTGCTGCCACCTGTGAATACTGTCTGTGTCCTCATACAGGAACTAAGTCCTAAAGGAAAAAAGAAAACGAACCGTTTGCGTTCCGAATAACTGATCTCCTGCCTCTGACAATCCTGCTTCTCTCTCGGCTTCACTTTCCCAAACCGTGTGTCAAGCGAACACTGGTTCTGTAAGGGGCAGCGGCTGGAGCCCCGGCCCAGGACTTACTGCCTTGGTAAGGCATAGTGTAGAACCTCAACTAGTTTAAAACGCCTGCCTGCCAGAGGTCACTGCTAGAGTTAAGCTGACAGACCGCAATGGTTGCTGGGGGTGATGTGGAGATATTCCGCAAAGCTAAGTCAGCCTTACATTGCAATGCATGACTTTGTTTGTTTGGTATCCAGCAAACAAATCTAAACAGAAAACATCCCTCTGCAGTCCCTGGCTTGAGTCTCGCTAAGGCAGCTCAGTAGCTGTACATCTGCTGTTGCTGCTCCGTCTGCACCTGGGGCTGGGCCGCCTGCTGCGGGGGCGCCTGCGGCTGTGGGGGCGGCAGGACGTCAGTCTGGGGCACTGCCCGCCATGTAAGTGGGTGCTGGTCACTGAGCTGGCTCCCCAGGGGCGTGATGGAGTTGACCAGGGTGGTCAGATTGATGAAGTGGGCCACAGACTGTGGGTTCGAGGCTTCGGGCTGGGGGTGGATCTGGACGTCATTTTGGCGGTTGTGCAACATGGCAGAGCCACTGACGGTATCAAAGGTCACGGTCAGGATTGAGTTGTCCAGCTGTAACTGGCGCTCAGGGGTGGTAAGGTGCCCCACGGCCACCGGCTGGAGATTGGTAAACTGAGTCCCAGCTGCAGTGGTGATGGGGGTCACGGTGATGTTGGTCAAGCCGACTGAGCTGGACGGTGTGGTCACATTTGGGTCACCCAGGGTCACCACTACCTGGAAGAGTCACACACAACAAAAATCAGTTCATTATTTCTGTGAAAGGGAGAACACAGGGATCTCCCCAGGGTGCGTTCTGTTACGCGCTGGAATAACCACACGCCCGGCCCCAGGAACAGGAAGCACGACGTTCTTTGGTGAAAGAGGAAACGAAGTTAATTTTGTTCTGGAAAAATTCCAGCGGAAAAGAAAAACAAGAAACACACACAATCATGAAGGCAATGAGAAACATATTAATTTCACTGGCTAGAAAAAAAAACAAACAGAAAAAAGTAAGCATGAAAAGACAGAAAATAGATTTTTTCTTTTCCACTCAATCCCCTAAAGTGCCCTGCTGTTGGTAAATGAAAATCCCACTGCAAAACTAAAAAGAACGATAAAAATATCTGCAGTACCAATTGCTAATAAGAGAACACATTCTCTTTCATGGAGAGTGATGAAAAGCCAAATAAATGAGGAACTTTTGCAATCATGATGACCATCCCCCAAAACAAGAGAGAGATGTGCAGTCTGAGACAGACTGATCAAACACTCAGACGCTTCAAAAGCAACAGTGACGCAGGCTGAGCATGATGGAAGGTTCCCGTCAGGACAGTGGGACTGTGGGCCAATCCCATCCTTGCCTTACCCTTCCAGACTGAGGCATCCTCTGCTTTGCAGGTCCTTGCTCTCCGGCTGGTCGGCAAAGGCAAGGGCTGAGCTTTCACCATACGGGCACTTGGGCAGGCCATCCATGATCTCCCCAAACTGCAAACAGCCCGCCTACTTCCCATCCGGGCAGGGATACCTCTCTTCAACATGCTCGAATGTATGTTGCTACCAACAGTGACAGGCATGGCTCGTAGGTCAGAACTCAGAAATGCTTACATGAAACACGCTTGAGTGAATAATAGAATATGTCTGCTGCCTCCAGCCACATGAAGCCCACCACGTGCACCGTGTATAGTAAAAACAGCAGGAGTCGCACACACGTAGGGCTCTCATGCTCAGGGAAAGCTGCCTCTGGCTAAAGTGACTGGCACCTAATCAGAGCATGAAGCAGCAAACCGACCTGCTGAATGCTCTGTACTGCAGAGTTGGTCTCGTCGCCTACGCTGCCTGTGAACTCGGTCTCTTTCTCTGAGTATTCACTGAAGGTGGCGTCCTCGGGCACCGGAGCGCCCGCCTCCTCTTCTGGCTTCTGCTTTCTCTTGTGACTTCGCTTGGCAGCTTTCCCGTGCTTCCCTTCGGCCAAATCTTCCTGCTCCAGAGTCAGCTCAGGCTGCAAGAAAATCAGGTGAGTCGGTCACGTCACTCAGTGACCAGGGCAGCCCCAGCACCGTCCTGGACACACTCTTGGATCAGTGGGAAGGCTCGTGGGCCACCAAGCTGCCACAGCAAACAGCGTGACCACAGCTGGTTCTTGTATTTCTAAGGATCTGGGCAAGTCCCTTTAGTTGCAGTTTTTTTTTTTTTTTTTGAACACATACAAGTCATATTTTATGCTAAAATGTAAATACTTTTTATAAACTAATTTTTTAGCCACTGGGTAAAGAGAAATGTTTCTGCCCTGGGGAGCTCCTAGAGCAAGGCTGAAAGCACTTTCAAATCAGGGCTCCCTTTCCCAAAGCTGAAACGGATTCACTGTGAAAAACCATTTTGAATTAAAATAGGTTTGACCACAAAACTGTGGGGTCATCTCCGTTTGGGACAGGAAATGAGGGCCCCGCTGCAGTGATGATCCTAGCGGGTCCCCTTCCCGCATGCTTCCCTGCAAGTATCCCAGGCGCTGCCGGGCTGCGACCCCATCTTCTGAACTGGGCCAGCTCCACGGCCAGGCTCGCTCAGGCTCACAGAGGCTGCGGGGCACTGGTGGCTGCTGAGGGTTCACCTGGACTCCTCTCACGCCGTTCCACACGACTCGGTCCTAACCCAGTGGCAGACAGACCCAGTGGAGGCCTACACTGTGGTCACGGTGGGACGTCCCTGCCCCCATGCCTGTGACTCGCCCAAGGTAGAAACAGCCTGTGGGGTCTGGCTGGAGCGGCATTGCTGCACGTCACTCAGCCGGACACGTCACTCAGCCGGACACGGCCACCTCCATCAAGACTGTGCTCTAAGGCACTATCTCAGAACAAGAGGCAGAAACGTAATCTGGGACCACTGAGAGCATGGCACTCTTTGTAATAAAGAAACTTCTGCTAACTAAGAATTTCTTTAAAAAGTAAGTTCATCTAATCAGTAAACTAATTTTGCTTGTAACAGTTTAAAGACTATTCTGATTTCCATTTTTTTAAATTTTTGAGATGGAGTCTCACTCTGTTACCCAGGCTAGAGTGCAATGTGCTATCTCAGCTCACTGCAACCTCCAACCCCTGGGTTCAAGCAATTCTCCTGCCTCAGCCTCCCTAGTAGCTGGGATTACAGGCATGCACTACCACAACCGGCTAATTTTTGTATTTTTAGTAGAGACAGGGTTTCGCCATGTTGGCCAGGTTGGTCTCAAACTCCTCACCTCAAGTGATCTGCCAGCCTTGGCATCCCAAATTGCTGGGATTATAGGCATGAGCCACCGCACCCAGCCAATTGTTCTAATTTCTAATTTTATCTAGAAAACATGCTTTCCAAAGTGAGAAACACCAGTATTCAACGAACTGAGATCATAGAAACTACAGAAACTAGAAGATTATCTAAAAGGTTCTGAGGGAAAAAGAAGCCAAGCAAACAGGTGACGCTGGCCACGGGCCTAGAAGCTGCTCCCTCCCGGCCTGTCCAAGGCCCTCAGGTCCCTTCTGCAAGTGTCTGCTGCTTACCCCACCATTTCTGCTCACCTGGACAATGCCGATGGAGGAGGCATCGATGGTGGTGGTCTCCGGGAGGTGGTCCAGGTCGTCAATCCTCACTGCGAGCACCTACGAGGAGCACAGCGTGTGAGCTGGGGGTCGGAGTGCTGCTGATGCAGGTGGGGGCCCAGAAGTCACACACACCTCGGGACCACATCCGCCACTCCCGCCCTTCCCTCCCAGCATCCGCCGCCCTTCCCATCTCCTCCATTCGTCTCTGACTTTAAAACTGCGTCCAGACGTCCAGGGCTTATCCTCAGCCCTCACTTCACACTCCCGCAATGCTCATGCCCCTGTATCATCTCACGTCCACTCTCCCGGGGGGAGACTGTGCCCTCCCTTTTCGGCCCCACACCAAAGGGGTGAGGTTTCAGTGGCACTTCTGTCATTTCCAAGGAAGACCACAGCAAGGTAAGATACAGCACAGTAAACCTGTTCTATGAGGAATCATCAAAAAGCAGACATTTGCGCCAGACACATCGTCCTTTTTGGTTGAATCCACACACAAGTGCTTTCATTTGTCTGTTTAGTGATGAAGTGACAGCCTGCCCCTACCTTCCCTCTGACAGCCACATGGAACAGGGTCCTCAGCACGCCCTGTGTGCCCACAGGGCCCCTCCCACCAGCTAAGCGCATCCTGCCCAAAAGTGGGTGACCTTCACTGTCCACACCCTGCTGACAAGCAGCTGTGTTTGTTCTTGTGATGACCTCATTAGATCCTAAGAAAGACAAAGGAACACGAGTACAAAGAGACAGCAGAACACGCGGGGAAGCCGTGATAAAGCGGAGGGGCTAGAAATCAGCTGAAGTCTACCTAGCAGGTGCTTCACCCAAAGAGCTTTGCAAACATCTTTAAATTTCTGACGAACTAAAGGAAGTCAAAACGGAAAAGTAGACGTTGCTTTGTGGATGCAACTCGTTTAAAAAAAACAGCAGGGAACTGCATCATTAAATTTACACTCAATGACCAGGTCTGGGCCCCTTCTTAGAAAATAAGGCAAATAAAGGCTGGCCTGCAAGTGTTTTAAATTAACATACATCCTGACAATGGCTTTGAAGACTCCAGTGTAACTCTCTCTCACTGACACTGAGCACAGACCCACACTGTGACGCTCTCAAAGGACCCTGAGCAAAAGCAACCAGACTGCTGTGGATGTACTCTCTACGTTCACCACCATCACCACCGTCATTATCACCTCTGCCACCAGTATCCTCACCGTCATCACCACCCCCAATACTTCCACCTCCACCACCATCACCACCACCTCCTCCATCACCCCCATAAGCACCACCGTCATTATCACCTCTGTCACCAGTATCCTCACCGTCATCACCAACACCGTCACTGCCATCACCACCCCCACTGCCACCACCACCAATACTTCCACCTCCACCACCATCATCACCATCAACACTGTCACCACCAACACTGTCGCCACCAACACTGTCACCACCATCACCACTACCGCCATGTGGCATCACCACTACTGCCATCCCTATCACTATCACCAACACCAACACCATCACCATCTCCTCCACCACCACCACCACCACCACCACCACCACCTCTACCTCCCCCA
>NW_016107427.1:4737684-4744183 GCF_001604975.1 Cebus imitator | reverse complement strand
CCACCATCACCACCTCCCCCATCACCACCGTCACCTTTACCACCATTTCCACCACCGCCTCCATCAGAATCCTAGTCACACAGTCTGAAAGCTGATGCCACCAAAGAACCCCTATAAAAGCATTAGCTTTATTCTTAGGAGATAAGACAAAAGTGAAAAGTGTTTTGTTTTAAATGTAACATTCACTCCAAGTGAAGAGAAAAACCATAGCTTGGAGTCACAAAATACTATCAATCCTAAAAGATTCCGAATCTCTGTAAGTAGTTTATGCCTGTTTAACTAGCTGAACAGTTAAACTATAACTAGTTTTAACTTAACTAGTTAAGTGTTTGTCTCCAATGAACACCTTCCTCCTCCTGAATCTGTGGCATCACCAATGGGGCCAGGCTCGGGGGACCCCTGGCGTGGCCCTTTCAGACAGCCAGGCCTCACTGCAGCACACAGCCACACGAAGCCGACCAGATCCCCTGCCTTCCCTTCACGCTGCTGTCCGGGGCTGTCTCTTCCACCCACACGCTCTATTCTGGTTTGTGATTACTTTGCCTCTCTGTCTACTCCTTACTTTTCCTTCTGTTTCCTACCCAGTCCGTACAGTCCAGGAGGGCAGGGATGGACCCTGGCGGGCTGGCCCGTCACTGGCAGGCACGTGCTGAGTCAATGCAGAAGGAAGCAACAGTGAGATGGTCAAAAGGAATGACACAGAGAGCCCAGGACAAACGGCTGCAGACACAGGGAGCCCAGGACAAACGGCTGCAGACACAGACCGGTTCGGGAACAGCAATGGACCATATCCCCCCGTACCCCTTTCACTTGCTTCTGTCTGGTTTGGGCTTGAGGGACTCGAGGATGGGTAACACACAGCCCAGTTTAAGGAGCAGAGCACAGAACGTGAACTTGCAGTAGGGCAACCTTGGGAAGTGGTTTAATCCTAGTGAGAGGACCCTGCCGGGCAGTGTTTGTGGGAGACGTCTTCACCAGCAAGGCCTCTGCACCCAGCTATGCATGTCAAACCTCCCTCCGGTGTGCAAACGTGATGTGCACACCCTTCATCAATACGCTGAAGTCTATAAACCCACAGGCATGGAGAGAAATGGCTCAAACTCCAGCCTTGCTCACGGCCTGCTGGGTGGGCTGCAGGGCCTGCCCTGCCCCTGAGGTGCCAAGGTGATCCTGGTGCTTTGGGTTCCTGCTCCCGACTCTCTTTTCCTAGGTAAAAGCACCAGCTGGTCACTACATGAAAAGAGAAGCAACGGAGCTCAGTTACGGGGATCCAAGCTCCCCGCTGACCGGGGCACAGGGCAGATTACACCAGCACAGTGCCCTGGCTTCCCGGACCAGAGAGCAGGTTGAGTCCCCACACCACCCGGGAGCCTCATCAGCCTGCAGAGGAGCAGGAACACAGCGACGTCCTGGATCACCCCCAAACTAGGGAGCCACCAGACTGATGCCTGAGGCAGACGGTGCTTTCCTAATTCCAAAAGGAAGTCACATTCATTACAGGGGATCAGAAAATGGAGAAAATTGTGAAGACAAGAAATTACTCATAACTTCAACAGCATGAGAAAGTCACTGTGGGATGTTCTGTTCCTTTCTTTACCTATCTCATTTACATAATTGAGTATTACAAATACACACAATGTGAGTGACACACGTTGTATACACACACACCATATACGCACAGCACATACTGCTCTTTCACGTACATCGTGAGCATTTCACAATTTTATTTCAAATCCGTGTAAGCCTCTGAGCGTAGGCAAACACACAGCTAAACTATTATTAACTGAATCGCTTTCCTATTGCAGGATGTCGAGGGGTTGGAATAATCAATCATTCACTAAACACTCGACAAATGCTGCGATGCTGCCTTCAAGAAAAGCACCGAAGGGTGAGCACGGCAGCTCATGCCAGCCGCCGGCGTGGTCACTCTGAACCTAAAACCTCCTGTTCCCTCCGCAGGCAAGGGATGCCATCCCTTGCTGCTACCGTTTGTGTTTCTGGGATGCGTGGTGAGCTGAATGCCTTCCCATGTGTTTTTTGCCACGGGTGTTCTTCCTGCACGAGCTCCCTCTCTGCGCACGCCTGGGTGTGCTACGCATGTTTCTCAGCGAGGGCTTGCTATCGCTAATGTTAACAGGCTCTGTCTGTCTCAGACAGTCACGGCCCCACGGATTGTTCACTTTGCCTTTGGCCTGATTTGTTCCGAGTGCTTACGGAGTCAAACCTATTGATACCGTGTTTATAATTCCTTTTGCAGCTTTTACTCCTTTCCACAACCTGGCCACCAAGTTTTCCTCTGGTTTGTTCCGCAGGGTGCTCCTTCTTAAAGCACGTTTAACTACGGGACATCCTGGCCCTTCATGTAGAGCAGGCTTTCAGGGCAGCCAGGCTCTGCCTTCGTCTGCACAATCTCCCCAGGCTGTCCTCAGCACCACACTTTGATCAAGCCCAACACCACATGCAGCCCCCATTTTGCACATGGGTTCCATGGGTGGGAGGAATGGGGGGGTGGCAGGGCTGTGCTTCCATCTTGCTGTAATTTCAGGGAGGATATAATTTATAACCTCAGCAAAGGCCCGCCTGAGGCTCTCCCATCCTCTCCCAGCCACTGGCTCAGTGCCTCCTATGTGGCAGGCAGTGCCGGTCACAGAGGCACCGAAGATCCAGGCCCTGCCTCCAGAAGTTGGGGTCTGCAGAGGGAGGCGGGGCAGGTGCCAGCATGGGTGTGTCCAGCGCACGGCCCACTGGCAGGGCGCAGAGGGGGCATAGCCCCCGGCTTACCTCGGGGTGCTTACGCCGCATGTGCCGGCTCATGGAGGCCCTGGTGGACACCTTCGTCCCGCACAGCTGGCAGCTCTGCGCCTCCACCTTGTCGTGGGTGAGCTGCACGTGCTTCTGCAGCATGTACTCGGTCACGTACTTCTTGTCACACACGGAGCACGTCCACTGCTTGCCCACTTTGCACACACACACAGACACACACGAATGTGGAAAGGAAGAGACATGCAGGTCACCAGTGTGGCCATCCAAGTGACCCTGGCCACAAGAAGCCTGCCACGCCCTGTCCGTCCTGAGAGGGCCGGTGCTGGTCCCTGAGCACATAAGAACATGGAGCCTCTGCATCCCTGCTCCAATATGAGAAATTCAAGAAGGGACACCTGAAAGCTGTGGCGGCTGACCTTTAGAGGCCAAGGGGCCATCATGAAGCCCAGACATCGCTACCTGTGCTGGAACAGGCTAGGTGACAGGACAGTTGTTTCCACCCCCGTAGGCACTCATATGGCCCTGGCAGCCTGCTGCGTGTGGCCCCGAAGGCTCCTGCAGGCTGCGCCCGCTTACCTGTGTGGATGAGCTTGTGGGTCTCCATGGTGTTCCTCTCACTGAAGGTCTTCCCGCATAATTCACACATGAAATCTTTAATCCCTGCAGAGAAAGGCGCACATAACTTCCCTATGTTTAATGAATGTTTTCAGTCCACATCCAAGAACATCTTCCACTGACGTGTTCTAGGCACTGCAGAGCCTTTGGGGAAAGGTGAATTGCAAGAAGATAGCAGACAACAAACGCTCATCCCAGCCTCAGCCCGAAAAGTGTGACTCCATGGTGACATTTCGTATCGGAGTCATGAGCTGTGGGGATGGCTGTCTAAGAACACAGACAGAGAGTGGAACTCACAGAGACAAACAACGGGAATTTCTTAAAAGCATTAATGTACAGATAGCTCCTTTAGTCCAGAAAGATCTTAGGCAGCCTATGTGATATCACAAGAGAAGAAACGGTCACAGAAATCAGGGCCAAGGGCAAGGAGATCACAGACGTGCCAAGCGTGCAGAAGAGACAACAAAGCTGCCAGGCTTGGACAAAATGAGTACGATTCTTAAAAACCTTTACTAATTCAGCCGGAGGCCGAGACGAGGTCAGGAGATCGAGACCATCCTGGCCAGCATGGTGAAACTCTGTCTCTACTAAAATACAAACAATTAGCAGGGCGTGGTGGCGTGCGCCTGTAGTCCCAGCTACTTGGGAGGCTGAGGCAGGGGAATTGCTTGAACCCAGGAGGTGGAGGCTGCAGCGAGCTGAGATGGTGCCACTGCACTCCAACCTGGTGACAGAGTAAGATTCCATCTCCAAAAAAACTTAGTACTAAGTCAAATTAGAGCTCAAGTCGGTCACAGTGGCTCATGCCTGTGATCCCAGCACTTTGGGAGGCCAGAGGAGGATCACACGAGTCCAGGAGTTCAAGAGCAGCCTCGGCAACATGGCGAGCTCCCATCTCTACAAAAATAAAATAAAATGAGCTGGGCATGGTAGTATGTGCCTGTAGTTCCGGCTATTAAAGAGGCTGAGGTGGGAGGACGCCTTGAGCCCGGGACATCAAGGCGACAGTGAGCTATGACGGCATCACTGCACTCCAGCACGAGCGGCAGAGAGACCCCATGTCAACAACAACAAAAAGGCAAATCAGAGCTTACTTGACTTTTTAAAATATTTGATAAGTACCCAGTCAGTCTGGCTCCTGGACGGGCCTCACGGGAGCCAGAAGTGGACACTGTAACAGACAGCACCGGCGCTGGCGGTTCCAATTCCAAGAACCCCTTCCAGGGCAGGGTCTTAACCCCCCAGAGCCTCCCAGAGCAGGCAGTGTCCTTCCCTGGGTCCAGGGGCAAGACCAGGAAGTGTCACTGTTTTGTTGCTTGTTTTAAGGAAACTCTTGATTGACATCAAACTCACAGACAGAAAAACAAATTATAAGTGAGTGTGTGGCTCCATAAATTTCCACAAAGTGAACAAACAAAATAACCAGTTCCCCGATGACTAGGGAAAAAGAGCCAGCACAGCCACCATCCTGACATTCCCACGGTCCGGAGGTACACGGCAGGTAGCCTTGTGCTGGAAACAGGTTTAATCAGAGCGGTGGCGGGGAGGCGCACAGATCATCCTGCTAAAATGTTCTTTCCTGGATGAGGAGGCTGCATCTCCCAGGACAGTCTGCGGAATCTGACAGGGTGAAGATGATAAGACCCAGCCTTAGTGACTCCTATTGAGAGACTCTGGGAAAGAAAACCCAAACCCGGTGTTTAGACGAAGCCTCTCAGATGATTCAGGTCATCCAAGAGTGAGTCTCCCCAACAGACAGCCACGTGAGGAAAGTTTAGAGAACATTTCTTAAAGCTCAAGGACCGCAACAAAAGATGCCCCAAAATGCTCGGAAAGACAGGGCAAGCAGTGGACCACAGACTGGGAACGGCTGCTGTAGGGATGATTGCAGGGGGGAGAACCAGGGAGCGCGTCTGTCTCACCGGGCCAGACACCTCGCTCTGACAGCCGCCAGCCCCCACCCGGCAGCACAGGGAAACATGTGGCACCTAATTATGTATGCAGTCCACACGAGGAAGGCAGGGAGGAGGCTGGAGGTGGACCTGGTGCGAGAGCTCAGGTCAGCCCACGTCTGGGGACTCAGGGGATGGGGGCAATGGCCCTGCTTGCCTCAATAGGGCAAGCAAGAATCGAGTCCATGGTCTATTTCACCCCAAAAACTGATGGGGAGGTGGAGCCTATGAGTGTCTTTTAAACAAAGGATTCCAACTTGCTCCAACATGGGAGCAAGGCAAGTAATTTTTTTTGTTGTTTTTTTGAGACAGAGTCTCAGTCTGTCACCCAGGCTGGAGTGCAGTGATGCGATCTCAGCTCACTGCAACCTCCGCCTCCTGGGTTCAAGAGATTCTCCTGCCTCAGGCTCCTGAGTACCTGGGATTCCAGGCATGCACTGCCATGCCCAGCTAATTTTTTTTATTTTTAGTAGAGATAGGGTTTCACCATGTTGGTCAGGCTGGTCTCAAACTCCTGACCTCGTGATCCACCTGCCTCGGCCTCCCAAAGTGCTGGGATTACAGACGTGAGGCACCACGCACGGCCCAAGGCAAGTAATTTTTAAAGGCACACTTAACTCAGTCCTGAGGGCTCACTGTGGAGCATGGAACAGAGGCCACCACAGCCCAATGAATTGGTGGGCAGCAAGCAGAGTGTGGGGTGTTCTGAGAACCCAGATAAGGGCATGTGGCCCAGTCTTGGGGAACAAGTGTGTCCCAAAAAAGGTAAAGCATATACTAGATAGAAATTCCCCAGGAAAGAGAAGGATGGCACACTTCTGGCAATCCAGGGGCAGAGGAGGCCCGCATGCCCGGCAACCCAAAGCAGACTGGTGTAGCAACCAGCACCACTCTGGGGAGCGGGGGAGGCAGGTAGGCAGGCAAGATGGGCAGGGGAGGTGGGCAGGCAAGGAGGGCAGGGGAGGTGGGCAGGCGAGGTGGGCAGGCGAGGAGGGCAGGGGAGGAGGGCAGGGGAGGAAGGCAGAGGAGGAGGGCAGGTGAGGAGGGAAGGGGAGGAGGGCAGGGGAGGAGGGCAGGTGAGGTGGTCAGGTGAAGTAGGCGGGTGAGGAGGGCAGGCAAGATGGGCAGGGAAGGAGGGCAGGGGAGGAAGGCAGGGGAGGAGGGCAGGC
>NW_016107427.1:4732269-4737617 GCF_001604975.1 Cebus imitator | reverse complement strand
GGGCAGGGAAGGAGGGCAGGGGAGGAGGGCAGGGGAGGAGGGCAGGGGAGGAGGGCAGGGGAGGAGGGCAGGCGAGGAGGGCAGGGGAGGAGGGCAGGGGAGGAGGGCAGGCGAGGCGGGCAGGTGAAGTGGGCCGGATGATGAAAGGACCCAGCAAGCAGGTGAGGCCCCGGGGAGCCCTGAGCAGGCTCACTCCAGGGAACTTCACACTCAGACAGGTTCCATCGCCCAGGGACAACCTTCTCTCAATTCTGATGTCTCCATCCTCTCTCCGCAAGCACACACGCTCGCCCACACAGAAGACTTGCATCAGATGGACTGTGCTAGCGGCTGCGCAGGCTGCTCTGTGACCTGTCATGTCACCGACGCCTCTCTGTGCACATCAGCGTAACAGGCATCATCGACCGAGCGGACACCCTGCTCTTTCCTGGATGAACCAGGGCTTAGCCATCGCCCTCCCGAGGCCGCCTCCGACCTCCCGGCGCCTGCCCTAGCATGCGCAGATGACAAGCAGCCTTGTGAGCATCCCTGGCCCTTGTCTGGTCATTATTTCTTAAGCACATTCCTGTGGGGGAAACGGCTGAATGGGAGGACCATTTAAGGACTGACCCGTCTTCCAAATACCCGCCGTGAGCTGTGTGGCACGCGCTGCAGGTGACAGGGTCCCTGTGAAACGGGGGGCCTTCGGAGACACACAGCTGCTCACTGTGGCTCCAGGCAGCTCCCTTGGAGAACCCAGCTCTCACTGGGAGTCACAAGGAGGGACCATCTTGAGGTGGCTCTCTGTCCCCCCACGGCCCGCCTGGCTTCCCTGCGCAGCAGGCGCCGTGGCCGGCGCGGACGGCCCTGGACTCACCCGTGTGCCGCTTGCAGTGCTTGAGCATGTTGACCTTCTGCGCGAACCTGCGGTGACACTCCTTGCACTCGTACTCCTTGATGCCCTTGTGCAGCTTCATGTGGTGGCGCAGCGCGTGCTTGGTCTTCATGCCTTCAAGGACAGAGCGGATCACAGGTGGCCACACCCCCATGCAGCCCACCCGGGCCCATGCTGAGACCCTGGGGCAGGCACAGGCGTCGGCCCACGCAGGACGAGTGAGGTGACCTGGGCCACCCCTGAGGATCCCAGTCCACTAGTGGTGAGACCTGGGAAGTGACTGTCTCCTGGGAAGGCCAGGAGAGACTGCCTGTGACATCAGGTGCACTCACCCCTGCCAGGGCCTGGCCCAGCCCCAAGCACACATGAGCAACACGGGGCCTGGGTAAACTCCCCAGCATGCCCATGGCAACCCAGCAGGAGCATTAGGTGACAGATACATTAATGTAAGCATGACCTTGATAATATGAGTGGTAATTAGGGTTCTGATACTGGATGGCTTCAGCAGCGGCTTTCAATCTGCCTCTGATTTAAAAAGCTAACCTTAAGAAGATGAACTATTCCAAAGCCTCATTCACGCAGCCAGTGGAGAGAGGGATGGCCCTGGCACAGAGGCTGAGCCAGAGGACGCAGCACTTTACAGGGCCCCTCTGCAGGGGGCACGAGCAGGGGCAGCTCGGCACCCCCACCCGGGAGGCTCACACGCACCAGGGCACAGGCAGATCCAGCCCAGAGGCAGCCTCCCCATCCCCGAGGAGGAATCTTCACTGTGCCTGCCCAGGGCGCTGGGCAGCCTGCACTCCCAGGCCACCGTGTTCCCTCCACACTTGGGGAAGAACTACTGAGCCTGAAAACAGCTCTGTCGTAAGCTGGTGAAAGGCTCTCCTCCTATTCCACCCTGACCAGATGCAGCGGTGACCGTCCACCACCTCCTGTGAAAATTCTAAGGCTGGGCCAGACGACATCCCTGCTACAAGAACACTGCTCGGCTGGGCCAGCAGGGGGAGCCAACGCCCCAAGATGAAGCCTCGCCGCGGGCACACAGCACAGCGCTGCGGCCGCGGGTGGGGACAGCACCTGCAGCCCTATTACCAACGACCGAAGAGCGATTTCACCTGAAAAAGTTACTTTTAATCTTTTTGATTAAAAAAAAGGAGTGCTGGTCATTGTTGACATGCCGAGACCCAGCACCTCCCTCTTCCTGCTCCTAAAATGAACATATTCCAAATTCCAAAACCAACACAGTCATAGAAACGCCAGAAAATAAATACAGAGGGAAAGGGACAGCAACGCTCATCTCCACGTTCCAGCCTCCCCGCCGCCCGCGCTCGTGACTGTGATGTTTTTCCTTCCATTTAACAAAGAAAATCTGAGAACAGTTTCAAAGTAAACACAACTGCCACACACAGGGCATTTTAAAGCTTGCTCTCCTGGGATTGTGATTCAACAGATTACCATGGGAAAAACTGATGTTTTTTAAAATGCTTAATATTTCCAAGCCTGAACAGGGCACGCCTTTTGATAGCTTTCAACACCTAGTGTTGCATTCCCACTGGCCACGCTAAATTCTCGTGGATCCTTCCTGAGTATTGCAGGCCCATGATGTGATTGCTGTGTGTGATGTTTTCCCCCCCACACACAGAAAACCTGCGGGCTGGGCCCTGGCCCCCACCTGCCGGCGACAGACCATCACGACTTCCCACAGCCTCCCACTTGGTCCCCGACACTGGCTAAGTCCCCGATCAGGGCTAGAATTTCCGGAAACAATGTAAAGTAATAACATGCAGCACTGTTTCCTGCAAGACTGTAATAATAAATGACTATTTAAAAAACAACTAGAAACTTTATAAATAAAGGGTCTGGTTATATGAATCCACATGATGGAATCGTGTCAGGGGCTTGAAAACTAAAATCAGGCAATATTTACATGTTCTGATACAAAAAAAATCTCCAAGATGCATTTCCAAGTAAAAAAAGCAGCAAGTATGAAAAACCAATGAGCACAGCACGTGATTGTCTGTACCAGCAACTGCTACGCGATGGCAAGATGGCGATGCCGAAATTTGGTAGTACGTAAAATAAATCTGGCAACCAATGTGTTAATGCCAGTATTTTAACTATTCAGAATTCATTTAAAAATCCAAGCGACTAAATAATTAATACATTTCAAATACTAAAATGTCTACGACATTATAAAATGTGGCTTTATTCCACACCCCTCGCCTCCCAGGGCACCTGGTGGCATTTGGGGACCTGCGGGGGACCGAGGTGTGGCTCCTCTCTGCCTGCCTAAGAGGGCCGGCCCTGTATAACCCTCACCTCTGGCCCTCCAGTCTCGACACACTATTCAGGACCCCTCCAGCCGGGCCCACCACACTGTCTTAAAAATCTGACTTCCTGGGGGCATTGGGGAGGAAAGGGAAGCTGGGGGCAGGTGGCGAAAGGGGCTGGGAGCTCAAGGCAGACGGGAATGGAGAGGAAGCCAGCCTGGCCCAGCGAGGCAGGCAGATACTGCCACTGAGGTTGGCTCTTCGAGGAGCGGCCAGGGTCTGAGGGGAGAGTAACAACGCCATCTTCAGACCTGTTTGTATTGTTTACAAAATAAGACTTGGGGCCGGGCGCGGTGGCTCACGCCTGTAATCCCAGCACTTTGGGAGGCCGAGGTGGGTGGATCACAAGGTCAAGAGATCGAGACCATCCTGGTCAACATGGTGAAACCCCGTCTCTACTAAAAATACAAAAAATCAGCTGGGCATGGTGGCGCGTGCCTGTAGTCCCAGCTACTCAGGAGGCTGAGGCAGGAGAATTGCCTGAACCCAGGAGGCGGAGGTTGCGGTGAGCCAAGATCGCGCCACTGCACTCCACCCTGGGTAACAAGAGCGAAACTCCGTCTCAAAAAAAAAAAAAAAAAAAAAAAAAAAAAAAAAAAAAAAAAAAAAAAAAAAAAAAAAAAAAAAAAAAAAAAAGACTTGGCGAAGTGAATGCACTGCTTTTTCACTAAAACCACCCATGTCCCTGCACGAAGTTACCCTGGAGGAGGGACAAAGGCCTGTGCTGGCCTCTGAGGTGAGGAACTGAGGGCCAGGAAGGGGGGAAAGAAAAAGAGCCCCTCTTCTGCAGGCAGTTCCTTTAGGCTTTGACACGCAGTGTTATTCTGCGCGTGCTCACAGGGCTCATCCGAGTTAATGCAGCTTCTGTGTCTTCATGCTGGTCACGGTGACAGCCCAAGACAAGACCTGCTGCTCCAAAACTTTTAGGAAGTTGTTTTTAAAAAAAAACAGGAATGGGCTAAAATTATGGCATGTACTGGAATTATCTTTTTATTTTGCTTACTAATTGTGTCATTTTATCACTAGGCTTGTTATTAATGAATGTTCTGTTGTTACAATGAAGAGTCCTTGGCAGTGGTGAATTCCTCTCACCCCCAGCCGATCCTAGTCTGCGGGTGAATACGCTGAGGGTTTTGCATCGCTGTTGGAGCCCACGGCGGCTTTGAGAATCATTTCAACAATTAGATCCTGCATGATTTTCCTACTTTGAAGATGATGTGCTCATGCCTTTACATTTACCACATCTTTCTGCTTTCCGGATACTTGATTTTTCTTTTAGATTCCTAATTCCTCCAGTCTTTTCCTTTTAAGTAAGTGACTGAAGCCTATGGGTTTCCAGAGCCACACTCTGGCCATGCCACTTGCACTGTGGTCAATGTGATGTGCCAGTTCTGGCTCACGTCCCCTCCCTGCACCCTGTGGCCGGGCAGCCCGGCTGAGCCTGGCCCGTGGCCCCGCCGCCCGCACCTACCTTTCCCACACTCGGCGCACAGGTACTCGCGGACATTGTCGTGCACACGCATGTGCTCCTTCAGCATGTCCTTCCTAGCGAAGGACTTCCCGCACTGCTCACAGGCGTGGCTCTTCACACCTGAGAACACAGGCATCCACAGCTCAGAGCCCAGTAGCTCCTACCTGCCTGCGGTGCCCACAAAAAGGACACACCGAGGAGAGGGGCTTGGCCTGCCCCGCAGCTGGAAGCGCAGTAACAGGGGCAGGGTCGCCTCTTCAGCGGCCCCCGCAGAACCCTGGCTCGAGTAGGTCCCTGAGGACCTGGAGGGGTGAGGGTGCTGGGGATGCCGGGCTGTGAGTGGTAAGGCTGACAAGGACTCAAAAAGCTGGAGAAACAGTGGAAGGCACAGGCGAGGCAGGTGCGGCAGCTGTGTGTGGAGCACTGGAGACCCCCCAGCATCCCTCCCTGCCGGCCCCCTCCCGCCAGGGCCGGGCCCCCGCACCCTGACAGTCACGCACCTGTGTGGATGAGCTTGTGGCGCTCTAGGTTTCCTATGCTGTTGAAGATGCGCCCACAGATCTCGCAGGGGTGGATGTACCTGAAACCAGAGATGAGCTCAGGATGGCTGCACAGCCTCGGGCTCCGCGGCAGCCACGGCACTGTCCTCAGCACTGTCCCCAGAACCATCACC
>NW_016107427.1:4727424-4730322 GCF_001604975.1 Cebus imitator | reverse complement strand
AGCACCTTCCCCAGCACCATCACCAGCACCTTCCCCAGCACCAGCACCAGCACCATCGCTGGCACCTTCCCCGGCACCATCGCCGGCACCAGCGCAGGCACCTTCCCCGGCACCTTCCCCGGCACCAGCGCCGGCACCATCACCGGCACCTTCCCCGGCACCATCACCGGCACCTTCCCCGGCACCATCACCGGCACCATCACCGGCACCTTCCCTGGCACCTTCCCCGGCACCATCGCCGGCACCTTCCCCGGCACCATCGCCGGCACCTTCTCCGGCATCATCACCAGCACCGTCACCAGCACCTTCCCCAGCACCCCATCCGCAAACGTGAGGCAATGAGGTGCCACAGGGATGATCAAGAAGCAAATATCGGAGCCTCTGCCACGGACTGGATTGTGACACCCCCAGTTCCTACACTTAAGTTGTAACCCAGCCCTTCAGAATGTGACTATGTTTGGAGACGGGGTGTTTGCAGAGGTGATTACGTGGGAACGAGGTCATCAGGGGCTCCCTGACCAAGCTGACTGGTGTCCTCATAAGAACATGAGACTAGGGCAGAGACACGCACAGAGGGAAGGCCCTATGAGGACACAGGGAGAAGATGGCATGGCGATGGGCCAAGGAGAGAAACGACAGAGGCAGCGCCCTGCCGCACCATGACCCGAGCTCCCGTCGCCAGAGCTGGTGGAGGCTGGCCGGCTGTGCTTCTTTCCTAGCACCCGTGGACGGGACTGCTGAGTCACTCACTCAGCAGTCAGCCTGGATTATGGGCTGTAAGTCACATGAGGCCTGGCATTAACGAAGCCTAATTGTTGCAGGAGAAAGCATTTCGGGTCATTCTGTATGCAGGCCAGGAACCCGCTATTTTCCTGTAACGTGGCCAGCTGGTGCCAGGAGACTGTGTGGAAGCACAGGATAAACCTCAGCCCTGCTGTCCCCAGCCCTGGCCTGGGACCCAGAGGACATCACTTGCTTGGAGCTACAAATGGCTCGTTAAAGCCTGCATGTCTTTGCAAGGAAGAACGCCCCTCCCTCCCTGCACAACCCGGAGCCCCCCCAACCACGCCTCACTTCTGCACGTTGGGGTCCGGCAGGTTCTCGCGGTGGATGACCATGTGGGCATGGTAGGTGGCCTTCAATGCGAAGCGGCGGTTGCAGATGCTGCAGCCATAGCCCTTCTCCTTGTGCACCTCCATGATGTGCTTCAGGTACTCCTTCCCCCGACCAAAGGTGAGCTGCGGGAGGGCGGACAGTCCCCTGTTGACATCCACATGAACTCCCTGGTCCTCTCAGCTAATGGTCCACAAACCAGGGCACCCAACACTCCCCACGAGCCCATGACTCATGCCAGGACAGAAGGGACTCTCAGAGGCTTGATGGGGACCTTTTCCAAAGCCGTAAGGCCTCATGCTCAAAACTCAGAGCAAGGTTCTCCTGAGAAACTAACCACCCTTCTCTTTGGTGAGCCCCTTCCATGCACGGGGGAGGCCTTGTGAGGGGTTCAGGCCTGAGCAGGGAGGAGGAGGGGTGGGGGGGAGAGGGAGAGCCTGCAGCCAGCACAGTCACCTTCCAGGAGGCCGATCTCCACACTGGCCAGACACTTCACGTGTGTTCCTGAACCGGGTCACAAGGGGAGTTCCTGGGGAGCGCCGGTGAGACCCACATAGACCATCCCTGAGGCGACACAGGCTGGCCTTCCCGGACACGTGATAGATGGGCACCCAGCCTGCACTAGGACCACCAGCCCAAGCCTTTGCGGAGGGAGGGCTGCTTCCGAGATGCACAAAGGCGCCTGCTGCGTGGGGCCCGCAGCCCTGCAACTGCCAACTTGCTTTCCAGACCACCCAGGCACTGCGGGGCAGGCCCACCATACCTGGCACCGCTTGCAGCTGTACTTGTGAGGCTCCGAGTCTGCGCTCTCATCCGAATTGTCGTCATTTTCTTCAGAGGAGATCCCGATCTTGCCGATAAACTCTTCCCTCTGGTGGTCATCCATCAACGCGATGTCCTGGAAAACAGCCACCACTTCCGGTTTCTAACAGCGCAGCAGACGCCTCCCTCGGTTATCTCCAGCACAGGGATGAGCAATCATTTCCCCAGATGCAGAAGAAAATGTCTCTCTGATGTTCATGACGCCCTAACGAGTCACACGTGTGCCCCAGCCCATTCCAGCTCGTCCCCCTGCTCCCCACCTAAACGCCAGAGCCACTCTTGCTCTCCACGCCACCGGTGGCTTCCTCTCACATGCACCCAGCAGAGCACAGGGCCAGGCATTGCCGGGGCATCCCCCAAGTGGGTGGGTGCTGCCTCTCGCCTCTCGGGTCTGGGCCTGTTTCCCTGGGGCCTCCCATGCCACCTGTTCTTTCTTCAGTTCTTCTTGATCAGCGCTTCTCCCACCCTTCATCACGCCGCATGTCCTCCCTGCTCCCAGAGCTTCCGCTCCGCTCCTCCCTTTCCTCAAAGGCGGGGAGGGATGTGAACGCCAGGACCGGGCTGGGAGGCAGCCACGGCAGGGGAGCTGTGCCTCAAGCCTGGCATCTGGGCCAGAGGAGGTGAGACCGACAGTCACAGAATTCATTTGGAGAGCTGAAATGTGGCCAACTTGTCAACTATTTGAGGACACTGCTGTGGTCTGAATACTTCCACCCTCCCAAATTCCCATGTTGAATCCTAAACCGCCAGGAAATGGTATTAGGAAGCAGGGCCTCCTAGAGGTCATTAGGTCACGAGGCTGGAGCCCTCAAGAATGGGATTTGGGGCTGGGCACGGTGGCTCACGCCTGCAATCCCAGCACTTTGGGAGGCCAAGGCGGGTGGATCACGAGGTCAAGAGATCGAGACCATCCTGGTCAACATGGTGAAACCCCGTCTCTACTAAAACTACAAAAAATTAGCT
>NW_016107427.1:4716885-4726975 GCF_001604975.1 Cebus imitator | reverse complement strand
GGGATTTGGGCCCTTATAGAAGAGACCCCCAGCCCTTCCACCGTGTGAGGACACAGTGAGAAGGCGCCATCTGGGAACCAGGAAGTGAGCCTCGCCAGACGCCAAGTCTACTGCGGCCTGGACATCCCGCCTCCAGAACCGTGAGCAGCACATGTCTGCCCACGCGCCGCCCCATCTGCAAAACTCTGCTACGGAAGCCTGAGCTCACTGAGGGTCACTGGCCGGGGCCTGCCATGAGCATGGCTGGGTGAGGGCAGCATGTGATTGACACCTTGAAGTGCACGTGGATGTGGTCCCTGAGCACGTCCACGCGGAAGAACTTGCGCCCGCAGATCTCACACGTGTACTTCTTGTCGCCGTGGGTGAGCAGGTGCTTGTTCATGTTGCTCCGGCAGGAGAACACCTGTGGGCAGAGGAGCCGCATGGTGAGGGCTGTGGCCTGGGGACGGGAATGGGCCTGTCCATCAGGCTCCTCTGGGGAAACCACAGCCCGGCCCAGAAACACAGCACTGTGCTCAGGCCTTGCGCTTCAACAGTTCCTCAGCGTGCCACAGATACAAATAGTCACTGATGCCAGAGTAAGCGTTACTTGCTGAACTGTGTAAACAGGTGCTCACGTTACAATAGAAAATGGGCCATTTGCTAGTCTTTATTATAAATGAGAGCTCAGCTCCATTTTTTTTTTTAGCTCATTTAAATACTTCCCTAGGATGGACTACCAAGGAACCAGTAAATTACAGAAATATCTGCAATTTTCTGAAAGTAGGTACCAAAGAAGGTCCCCCCTTGGCTTTGATACTGTGTTTCATGCACATTCACAATGTCCCTGATTTCCTGGTATTTCCAGCCTAGCATGACAGGTGTGGAGGTGCCCTCATTCAACCAATATCCATCCCAGGTGGTCACCTCTGTGACCAGAGCTGAGGTTGGCGCTGGGAATACTGTGGTCCACATGACAGATGTCGCCCCACTGGCATAGGGCAGTGGACAAGGCTGGCGGCTGAGACCACCTCTAGGGCCCTAGAAACCCCAGCGCCCCACAGAGCTCTGCAGGTCTCTATCTGGATGACCATTCCCAGGGGCCAGGTGACCCAGGGTGTGACCTCTTAGAGCTCGCCCGATGCCCACATTCTCAAGGAAAGAACGTAAGAGATGAATGAAAGGGAATGAGTGATGCCCTGGGGACAAGATGCTGGCGTCTCCCTGCGACATCTCTTTCCAAGACGTGCAGGTGATCCAAGGGCCGACAGCGCTGTGCCCCATCCCAGGATGCTACGTGGGGCAATTGACATGTGGGAAGGTGAGCAGGCTGCAGGGGAGGACAGAATCTGCAGGTGTCATGGTCTTTGCAGGGCAGGCTGGCTGAAGGCGAGAAGTAACTAAAAACGGCAAAGAATTCAGTGACCCAAACTACAGGCTATTTCACTACCTGCCTGAACTTGCCTCAGTGGGTAGTCAATAAACACTGCATGGAATAAACATGTTTGGACATCAGGCAGAGCCGGGTGGCTTCGCACATGAGATATCTCAACAGCATGGAAGCCACTTGGGGCCAGTAACCCCCAAGGGCCTAAAGTCAGTGGGGAGAAAGACCAGGGACACAGGACAAAGGGCACAGGCTTCACTCACCTCTGCCCTGTGCACGGCTGGCCTGGCTCGCAAAGGCGCTCTAAGTCACCTGCTCTACCCCAGGCCTACCCTTTGGCCCCTAAACCCACAGCCCACAATCCGGGACCCCCAGCCACACCACCCTGCTCTCTCATTTGCTCAGGCTCTCTGTGTTTTGAAAAAAATCAAGAAGTTTCATATAAAAATGGGTATCTCAGTTTTCTCTTTAAAAGGTCAAATGTTCCAGTGATGGTGCTGCCTGCTGAGAGGCAGGACACCAAGGACAGTCACAGCTGGCCTCCTGTGGGGCCTGTGCTCCCAGCTGCTAAGGGCCTACATGGGCATTGCTCTGGGGCTCACGGGAACTGTGTGTGGCCGGGGCACCTTCCTCTCAGCGGCTCCCAAAGCCACCTGAGCAACGTGCCAGAGCTGCTGGGCCCAGAGCCCGCTTGGGAGCCGCTCAGAACCCTTACTCTGCGGCAGGAGCTTTGCATCCTGTGAAGGACAGTTCCTAGGCCTCTGAGGACAGATGACATCTTACAGTCACCTAGGTGAAAGCTGAGTCTAACGAAGAAGGGAGGACACCTCCAAGGCTCTCATGCACAGAACGCCGGGCCACGGCAGCCTGATGGCTGTGGGTGCCACAGCGTGGGCCCTGGGCTCTCTCGGGAGGGGCAGCGTATTTTCTGGATGTTTAGGATCCAGCGTCTCTGCCATGCAGCCAGGTGCCTGAAACCTAAGCCAGTGCCAGGACAGCCCACACTGCGTGGCCCTGGGATGATGTGCCCCATGGATGACACCACACTTTCCTCACCTGGGCTGTGCCGGAATCCACTGTGTGCTGGGAGCATCTGCCACGGGATTGGCCACGTTCTAACTTACAGAATGCCACCCGTCCACTGCACAGGGGAGACCAGCGCTGACAGGCAAAACAAGGCCTCTGGGTCCCCCTGCAGACGCCCCAGTGCGGACCACAAGGTCACTGTCTCAACAACGCTATACAGGACAGAGGGAGCCAGGGAGCAGCTTAGGCGGAAAATCATAGCACAGAGGAAAAACCCTTCTTTCTCAGCCCACTCACTGGAAACCCATCTTAAGTGCCAAAGAGATCCAAATGACCAGTGTGTAAAATGGGTGGACAGCAGTTTAAGACAACTTGAGCACTCATCATTACTCCAAGATCTTCCCTGCAATACTCCATAAGTACATATCATAGAGTCTTCACTGAAGAAAACGACGCACTTTCCATCTCAGCTTCCGACGTGGACCGCGAGCGTTACCTTGCCACACACCGGGCACCCGGAGGGCTCCTTCTTGTAGCGGACCAGGTTCTCCCCGCCGGCGTCCAGGTCCTCGCGCTTCACGCGCCGCACGCCTGAAATTCCCAACCCCACCAGCGAGACAGTGAATACACACAGAACACGGGAGGGTCCAGCAGATTCCAATGCAGCCAGCATCCTTCCCAGTGCATGGGGGGCCGGGCTGCCCATGGGGGAGACGGAAGTGTGGCGCTCTAAGTAACGTCACTTGCACCCTGTGTGGCATCAGCACTGACCGCCACTCCTGAAGCAGCCCCAGGGAAGGAAGGGAGCTGCCACAATGTACGTGGGATCTGCAGACACAGTTCTCGAATCTGAAACATTTGGAAATGTAAGGGCATCGAGCGTTACACTGTCTTAAGTAGCAGAGCTAGGGTGACTCCTGCAAAAGAGGCCGCTTCTACTCCTCTAAAGGCTCAAAGCCAAGTTACGATTCTTACAGATGGTGAAATAGGCAGGCACTTTTTATCTAAAGATACTAATGTTCATCTCTTGCAAATTAAATTAGTCAGATCAACATGAGGCCGGTAATAAAATCTTTATGGTTCTGAGGCATATCATGGGATCAAGGCAGACTTTTAAATGTTTATGCAAAACGGGTAAGTTTGGACCGATAGAGAGAAGCCCACTTTTCAGGGTCTCTTTCTGCACCGCTGACTTACTCTGGGACCATTCCTCCCTGGCCAGGTGTAAGTGCAGAGCCGGACTTAAAAACGCTCAGCGAGCTGGACACTGAACAAAGGAACCGTTTCCCAAAGGCTCCCAGCGCTATGGACACAGGGGTCTGAGGCATGGCTTAGACTAAGCTCCACCATGAGGAACAAATCCATAAAAGAGTCACAAAAACACGAGTTTACTCCCACAGAAGGTGACCTGAGTTATAACAGATTGTAAAATGCAACCCAGCTACACTGCGTCCCTGGAAGCAGCTGACTTCTGGCAGCCTCCACAGCTGCCACATTTATGAGCACTTGTTATGTGCAGGGTGCTGTGCAGGAAGCTTCCAGAGAGGGATCTGGTCCAACCATCACAGCAACCCTAGGGGGTCGGGTCTGATTACTGTCTCCCCTGCACAGGTGAGGAAACTGAGGCACAGCAGCTTGCTAAAGGCTACCCAGGCACTAAGCGGAGTCCAGGTTTGATGCAAGAGGCCCTGAGTATGCCAACCTAGGAACCAAAAAGAACTACGTTTGGGTCTTTATGAATCAACACAAGGAAAAGCATCAAGTAAAAAAGGGAAAGTGCTAAAATGTACACAGGATGCAATTCCAGCCTTGTTTTTACAAAAGAACAAAGGCACATGTGTATGCCTGTTTGTATGGACATGGCTACACCTAATTTTTTATTCTTATACATATTTTTTGAGATAGGGTCTTGCTCTGGAGTTCAGTGGTGCAAGCACAGCTCACTGCAGCCTCGACCTCCCAGGGTCAAGAGATCCTCCTGTCTCAGCCTCCCAAGTAGCTGGGACTACAAATATGTGCCACCATGCCCAGCTAATCTTTTGTAGAAGCAGAGCCTCGCTACGTTGCCTGGGCTGGTCTTGAACTGCTGGCCTCAAGTGATCCTCCAACCTCTGCCTCTCAAAGTGCTGGGATTCCGAGCATGAGCCATCGCGCTCGGGAGGGTTATACTTTACACAGGACTCTGTTGTCTCACATCTTCTTTTCAACAACAGTATGCCTCATTTGTAATTATGAAATATTTCTTTCCAAATTTTTATGAAAACGTGTTTGAAGGGCTGCTGCTCTTAGTTGCTCTTGTACTGGTTTTTCCCACCTTCTGTCATATTGAATACGTAGAATCTCTGAAAAAACACTCCTAATGACGGTAAAACACTCGACCCTATGAATAATCCAGTTTTCTTAACTCTCCCCCAGTGTGGAACAGTGGGTTATTTCCAACTGTTTCTCCTTGCTGTATCTCAGCTCCTGGCTCTCCTGAGCCAGGTTCCCAGAAGAGGATCACCGTGTCTGATGGCGGGCGTTTCCAGGCACAGGAGCAGGTGGTGCCAGGCTGCTCCCCAAAGGCCTTGTCGACCGCCCCGCCCCTCCCTGCCCCACCCCGCCCTGCAGGAGCCGCCTCTCCTGTTCCCCGCAGCAGGTGCAGGCAGCACTCACCTTCCAGGTGCCGGCGCTGGTGGTCCAGCATGACGTCCTTGCGGTAGAACATCTTGCTGCAGACCTCACAGGCAAACTTCTTGTCACCGTGCTTCTTCTTGTGCTTGGAGAGGTTGCTGTTGGTGGAGAAGAATCTGAAACACATCTCACATTGGAACGTCTTGTCATCTGTCCAGAGAGCAAACAAACACACAACAGTTTTAAGAAAAATAACATATCATGCAGGCACGCACATGTGGCCTGAACAACGTCAACAAAGCGCAGGTGACAGGCATGAGAGTCACGGGGACGCGTGGCCCGAAAGAAAACAGCGCCTGCGGGTCACACGCTGTCTACCCCAGGAACACACGCCGCAGAGACGGGAACCTCAGTGCTTGAAAAGCAGACACAGAGCTCACCTTTCATCACCAAGCAACGCCGGCCACCTCCCTCCCAGGCCACCCTGTCTCACAGCGCCTGGGGACGGGGACTCCACTCCCGTCAGAAAACCCGCCCAGTCCAAAGCTTCCCCTGGGCCTGCACCTGCCATCCAGCATGACCGACTCACAGACAGAATGACCTGCCTGCCAACCACCCGATCAACATGGCTGCCCCTGCCCCCGGGATCCCTGGCGTTGGCCACTCCCAAACTCCTTCCCGTGGGCGGGCATCCATGTGCCCATAGCCCCCACCTTTACCCAGATCCTCTTCAGTACAAACGCAATCACACACCACACAAATACAAACACACTCAGCACACCACACACACACACCCATGCCCCACACATACACAACCACACACACCACATACACACACCACACACACGCCCCACAAATACACACTCACAGAACATATCTAAACACACAACATGCCCCCCCACACACCACAAATACAAACACACTCAACACACCACACACACACACACCCATGTCCCACACAAATACACAATTACACACACCACATACACACGACACACACACATGCCCCACACAAATACACACTCACTCAACACATCTAAACACACACACATGCCTCCACACACAATCACACATCACAAATACACTCAACGCACCACACACACACACACGCCCCACACAAATAGACAATCACACACATCACACACATGTCCCACACAAATACACACCACATACACACACCACAAACACACCCCACACAAATACACACACAATACCACATCTAAACACACACACATGCCCCACACACAATGACACACCACAAAAATACACATTCAAAATACATCACACACATACTCCACACAAATACACAACACACACCAAACACACTCCACACAAATAAACACACACACTCAACATACACCACATAAAAACACAAACATCCCACACAAACATAATCACACACTACATGAATACACACCCAAGACACATCACAAACATGCACATGCCCCACACAAATACACACACACACAATCACATACCACACAAATACACTCAACACATCACACAAAAACACACCCCACACAAATACACAATCATACAACAAATACACATTCAACACAAACCACACACACACTCAACACACAGCACATGCAAGCCCCACACAAATACAGAATTACACCACATACATACACATTCAATGCATCACACACATATAACCATGCACCACACAAATATACTCAACATACACCACACACACCCCACATACACATTCAACACACACCACATTCACTATCACACACCACACAAATACACACACTCAGTACACACCACATACAAAAACACATTTAACACATACCATACATATACCCCAAATACATACATACCACACAAACACACTCAACACACCACACACAAACCCCAAATGCACAATTAAACCACATACACACACATTCAACATACCCCACACACATAATCACACACCACACATATACGCTCAACATATACCACACACACCCCATGTTCAACACATACCACACACACTATCACACACCACACAAATACACACACTCAGTACACACCACATACAAAAACACATTTAACACATACCATACATATACCCCAAATACATACATACCACACAAACACACTCAACACACCACACACAAACCCCAAATGCACAATTAAACCACATACACACACATTCAACATACCCCACACACATAATCACACACCACACATATACGCTCAACATATACCACACACACCCCATGTTCAACACATACCACACACACTATCACACACCACACAAATACACACACACTCAATTCACACCACACACAAATACACATTCAATACATACCACACACATACCCCACATACAAACACATTCAATACACACCACATACACTGTCACATACCACAAAAATATACACACAATACACACACATACAAGTACACATTCAAAACATACCACACACAAACCCCAAACACACACACCACACAAACACACACTCAACACACCACACACAAATACACAATTACACCACATACACATTCAACACACTACATATCACACACCACATACACTCAACATACACCCACACTCCACATACACATTCAACACACACCACATACACTATCACACACCACACAAATATACAATACACACCACACACAAATACACATTCAACACGTACACCCCAAATACACAATCACACACCACACAAATATAATCAATACACACCACATAAACATACACTCAACACACACCACATACACACTCAACACACCACACAAATATGCAATCATATGACATACACTCACACATTTAACACACCACCACATACACACATACTCAGCATACACCCCACACACACCACACACAAATACACATTCAACACATACCCCACACAAATACACACACAACACACACATTCAACATACCTCCAACACAAATACACATATTCATTCAACACAAACCACACACACAATCACACACCACACACTCAACAAACATTAAACACACATGACCCACACAAATAGACACTCAATACACACCACCTCCAAACATACACACATGCTCCACACTCAACACATACACCACACACACACCACATTCAACACACAACCCACACATGAATACATACACAACACCTACAAACACAGTGCACACCACACAAATCACACACACCACACACAAGTACATATACTTTCACATACCACACACAGCACAAATACACACTGAACACACACACACACCACAAACTGAACACATACCACATACACAATACACACACCACACAAAATGCACACAAATCACACGGGCACAAATACACTTAACACACATGCCATGAAAATACACCACGTACTTCATATTCAACACACAACACACACACACACTCAACACATACATACCACTAAAAATACACATCACACAAATACGTCCACACACCACACAAATACATACACCCACACACCACAAAAATACACAGCCACACACATGACACACACTCTACAAAGATTCTAGAAACACCCACATCCCTGCATCCCAGATCTCATTTGCAGCCCCTCCTGGAAGGTAGCCAATCAAACTGTGGTTTCTGTTCCTCCCGGACACTGACAGTCCCCCAGTGTCATCTGTCCCTGTGACTCTCACCCAGGCACGCAGGGGCCCTAACTGCCCACCCCACCACCACCCTGCAGCCTCAGCCCCAGGTCCCTTCGCCCTTCCCTCATCCATCAGATGCCTCAGCGGTTGAGGGTGACCCCGGGACCTAGCAGAGCTGTGTTTTTTTCCCCATGAGGCCAACGCCGGATTGCATGACGCCGGGTAAGCCACGAGCGGGGCCCAGAGCAGACTGCGTTTCTGGGCCCCTAGGCTCTCTCCCACGGATCAGCTCCCGGGCTCAGCAAATGTGTGCCAAATATACAATTCCCCAAACCTGCATCCAAAGCTGCCATTTGTGCAATCCAGCTGCCCTGCGCCTCTCCCTCTCTGCTGCCCGAAGGAGCTGCCACAGAGAGGCTGAGGGTCCCACTGCCTAGGGGTTCCCGCCTCAGCAATTGGGACGGATCTTTCTTTGTTGTGGGCTGCCCCGCACTCTGTGGGATGTTGAGCAGACACCGGGCCTCCACCCAGTAGGTGTCAGGAGCACCCCTCTCCACCAAGGTGTCTCCAGACATGGTGCTAACGTGCCCTGGTGCAAATCCCCACCACTCCCCACCCCCACCAGGTTTTCACTGGCCAGGGCCCCCGCAGGTGTCTGGCTTCACTCTGGTGATCGCAATGTGCAGCCCAGGTGGGGAGCAAGGGAAGGAGACAGCCTCCCCAGAAAGTCAGGTGCCTTCATCCCTTCCCATCTGGGGACGGACAAGGCATGGTCATCTGCGCGGCCACTCAGCCACTCCTAGGGCTCAGGAGAAGACAAGACGCAGTGGTGGGGAGGGGACAGTGCCCTTCCACAGCTCCAACCATGGGAGGGCAGTGGGAGGTGGCCTCTGCCAGGGCAGGCGAGGGCTGAACAGAGCAGAGGTGGCCCTGTGTCAGGCTTCCTCGCCCGCACGCCACCCCACCCACAGCATGACCTCAGCCCAGAGCCATCCTCACCTGGGCCATAAGAAGGGCACTGTGACAGATGCTGTGCTGACTCCCAGCCTAACACAGGGCTCGCCTTCCTTCTATAAGGTGAATCATCCATACACCACTGCCCTCAGTCTCTTTTTGGTTTAAGATTTGCTGGGCTCAGTCCACATCCACACAACCGCCTGTGTGTGTGCTTACGGTACTGGACATTTTCACAATCACTTCAATGGCTGCCTGATATTCCATCCAGTTCACTACTCACAACAAACTTTGCTATTTTTGATGCTATGGATAATTTAGTGATGCAATCTTTAGTTATGTAGATTTTTTTCTTCTGTCAAATCTCCTGATCATAAATTCTTAGGAATGAAACCACTACAGCCAAGAGCTTTGTGAAAGGCCACACCTTTCCAGTGCTGTTACAGCAAACTGCCACACTCCCCCTCAACCCACGCCTGCTCAACAGCACAGGTGAGCTCCTTTCCTGCAGGGAGCCTTCCTCCCAAACAGGCGCTAAACAGCACGGGTGAGCCTCCCTCCCAGACGGGCGCTAAACAGCACGG
>NW_016107427.1:4703707-4715711 GCF_001604975.1 Cebus imitator | reverse complement strand
ACTGAACAGCACAGGTGAGCCTCCCTCCCAGACAGGCACTAAACAGCACGGGTGAGCCTCCCTCCCAGACGGGCGCCAAACAGCACGGGTGAGCCCCCCAGACGGGCGCCAAACAGCACGGGTGAGCCTCCCTCCCAGACAGGGGCTAAACAGCACAGGTGAGCCTCCCTCCCAGACAGGGGCTAAACAGCACAGGTGAGCCTCCCTCCCAGACGGGCGCTAAACAGCACGGGTGAGCCTCCCTCCCAGACGGGCGCTAAACAGCATGGGTGAGCCTCCCTCCCAGACGGGTGCTGAACAGCACGGGTGAGCCTCCCTCCCAGACGGGTACTGAACAGCACGGGTGAGCCTCCCTCCCAGACAGGTACTAAGCAGCACAGATGAGTTACCTCCCAGGCAGGTGCTAAATTATACACGTGAGCCTCCTTCCCAGGCAGGTACCAGCCAACACAGGTGAGCCTCCCTTCCAGGCAGGTACGAACAGCACTGAAAGGACCCTCCTCCTGGGCAGGTGGCTCCACCAGCCGTGAGGCTCGGCAGCCCTGTGGAAGGCAGTGATCTACCGAGAGCTTCAGCTTTCTCCCTCACACGTCCCTCTTGACCCTGGAAAGAGAACCTACTCCAAACTGCTCCCCAGCTGTCCTGGACAACTCTGCCAAACCGATGGTGGCTTTTCCTGCTCCAGCCACCCACTCATTGCCAGTTCAGGAACCCAGATGCGCATTAGGTCCCAACAATGCTTCTCTCTCCAATAACCCTGCTGCCGTGGAGGTCCAGGTTTGTGTATGAATAAATGAGCCACTGAGAACAGCTGCCTGCTGGGGTCTGATGAAGCGAGGACGCATGGGGCGCCCGGGTATGGAGAGTGGGTTACTTGGGGAGGCTGGTGGGCCGCATTTTGCCTGAGGATCTGGACATGAGCCTTTGCTATTCCGCAGCATGGTATTTATGGTCAGAGACAGGACAAGGCACACGAAGATGAGTTACACCAGCACCTAGTCACAGCACAAGGGACAGGCACCACGACAGGTACCGAGGAGGGAGTCTCAGAAAAACCCACAAAACTAACATTTTAAACTTTCCCCACATTGTACAAATTCTTGGTTTAATGGTCCAAGGAAGATACACATTCTCTTAACTTCAATACTATAAATAAATATAAGAGCATGCAAATCATATATTATGCAAATTAGCTCCATTTCAAGGTTTTTATCCTTTCTTTTCAGTCTAAAACGGGTAACTTTTGAAAGTAGAGCATCTCAGGGGAAGAGGTGGTGCGATGCCGGTCCCTGCCGCTCTGCGGGTTCGAGGTCATTCACAAAGGCCAGCACCTGACCTAACAGCACCTCTGGCTAACGGGAAGCAGCTGCTGCCATAGCTGCTTCTAGTACTTTCTGTTTTATTTGGGTCCAGAGAAATAGTTAAAAATAACAAGAGGAGAGGCTAGGTGTGGTGGCTCACATCTATGATCTCAACACTTTGGGAGGCCGAAGCAGGAGGATCACCTGAGGTCGAGAGTTTGAGACCCGCCTGACCAACATGGAGAAACCCCATCGCTACTAAAAATACAAAATTAGCTGGGCAGGGTGGTGCATTCCTGTAATCCCAGCTACTTGGGAGGCTGAGGCAGGAGAATCGCTTGAACCCAGGAGGTGGAGGTCGCAGTGAGCTGATATCACGCCATTGCACTCCAGCCTGGGCCACAAGAGCGAAACTCCGTCTCAAAATAAATAAATAATAAAAAGTAACAAGAGGCAACACCTCTTCTGCAACCTTGAGTCTGTCTCACCAAGTGCCTTAGATGGTGGTATCACTCTTGGGAACCCCGACATCCTTGCCCGCTACACTCCCGCAGAACCGCGGGGACCCCAAGGGGAGGTTCACAAACAAGACAAACGTTCACCTGCCTGGCCGGGGCTGCCTTCAGTGGAAGCTGTCGGGGGGCTGTGCCCCAAATTTCTTGGGAATTTCTGTGATGGGGGATGTTAAAACGCAGAAGGCGCGGCACACTGGAAATGCATCCAGAAGTTTCTGGAGGCCACCGCATGCCAGACATGGATTCTTGAGAGCCGCTAAAGCTCAGGCAAAACATGAGTCACACCTGCCCCTTGGAGCAGTCCACCACAAAAAAGAAGGCACCAGGGAGGAAGAACCAAGCCCTAGTTTGGAAGAAGAGTTCTCAGAACAGCTCTCACGACCCCACCCTGGGCCCCCACCCCAGCAGCCAGCCTCGGCAGGGTGGCAGCGCCTCTCCCATGGCCCGCATACGGCAGCCCTGGCCGGAGCCACTGGGAGTCCACGGCTGCGGGTGCCTTGTTCTCGACACGGAGCAGGCAGCACCTTAACAAGAACAACACAGATGCAAGTGACAGACACACAGCAGGCGGACAAAGACGGGTGGGAGTGGAAGGCTAACCTGGTAGGTCTCTAAGCCGACTGCCGCCAGGCCCCCCCTCTCCAGGGCGTGCTATGAGTCCTAGAGAGAGGGGGACACAAAGGCAACAGTGACTCATCCCTTTGCACCCCTTGGGGGACCCCCACTGCCTGGGCTTCCAGTGCCACCCACCACTGGGAATGGGGAAGGCATGACTCCACCATCCCAGAGGGTGCACCTCATCACTGCAGAGCGAGGGCGTCCTGGGGCCACGTGGAGAAGCGCAGCCTCCTCGTGGTGTGTCTGCATTTCTATCATGTTTACTCAGCAGCAGCAAACTCAGGGGCCTCAGATGCACCCCCAGGCTCAGGGGCCTCAGACGCGCCCCCAGGCCCAGAGGCCACCTCTCCATTGCAGGCTGGTCCAGGAACACCCAGCTTCAGGCCTCACACAAGGAAAACGCGCTTTATTTCTGGAGACTGGTGCTCACAAGCAGGCTCAGACCAAAAAGATGTATGCGGGGCAGCCCTGTTCCACCCTGGACGCCCGCAGGAGACGCGGGTGGAGGGGGGCTCGCGGCCAGGACACTCTGAGCAGCAAGGCAGCGCTCGCGCTCCTCCAGCCGGCATCCTGACCCTTTCCTCTATTCCTCATTCGGCCTTACGACAAATCAGACACTGCTACTCCCCGTTCTTAGCCAGACGGCCCGGCTACACAATGCCCTCCAAGGTGGGGCCAGACCCAGCTCAGCTGACAAATGCAGGAAGAAAACCAATCCCTTTGATTGGAAAGTTTCCGTCTGTGTATCTTTAGAATAACAACTGCTTTGAAGCAAAACGAACACAGGGAAATGCTAACAGTGAAGCTGTCTATTCATGAAAACGATCTCTGCTTCCGCCTGAAGTTCCACGCCTCCGCGGCTGAGGATCCGCTGGGCACAGCGGCAGAGGGGGACCTGACGGCGCCCTCACCTGTCCTGCAGTTGTGGAACTCCAGGGCGCTCTCGATGCGGAAGGTCTTCTCACACGTGCCGCAGCGGTACCTGTACTCGCCGTCCACCTGGTCGGAGGGACACGCCGTGAGACGCCGCCCAGCAGAGTCCACGGAGGCCGGGCCCCGACGCGCTGCCCGGGCGACTCCACCCAGGCGTCTGTTACGTAGCTCTGCCCTGCACCACCCTCCCGCTCTATTTAGGAACAGGGGACGCTTGCTCCTGCTGCTCACCTGCCCTAGAAAGGGCATCCCACACTCAGGGAGCCCCGCTCCGAACGCCAGACACGCCCATTCTCCTGACTCTTCCCGCTGCACTCGTGCACATCTGACCAGGCCCAGGGACTCCTGGCCACCCACAGCCCTTGCCCGCTCTCCCCCCTCCAGGGACTCTTCCTTCTCATTGCAGCGTGGAGATCTGGTCGGTTGTCTGTGTCGCCCACACAACTGGAAAGAGAACCCTGGGGTTGTTTCCACCCACCTCGTTCCTGCTGTGCTTGTAAGAAACGTGCTGCTTTAGGCTCTCTTTGCGGCTGAATAATTTTGCACACTCCTCGCACTTAAACAGCTTGTCACCTGAGGAACCGGCCAACAGAAAGCTCATTCGCTACTTAGAGCATTTACTGAGAGACGCGTGCCCACCTCGGAAACGCTCCACGCGCTGCTTCCACCATGCGACGGGGCTGCGGAGGTGATTGTCCGCCAACCGGCCGCAGCCTCTCGCCGGAGGCGCAGCTCGTGGGAGCCGGCCCAGGTTTCCGCGCCGCCCCCCACCCCGCCCCCGACCCGGCCCCAGGTGCCAGGACGGGGAGATTCCGCGCCGCCCCCCACCCCGGCCCCAGGCGGCCCGGGCTGCGCAGACTCACCGTGCGAGCGCACGTGCCTGCTCAGGTTGCTGCTGTTCTGGAATATCTTGCTACAGATGTTGCACTGGTAAACCCGCTTGTGCTCCCCGAGCTGTTTGATGAGCTTGCGCCGGATGCCGTGTCTGCTCGAGAGAATTAAGCTCCTCTTGAGCGTGATGGTGTTATTCTGATGATGGGTGAACCTGCCCGGGGACGTCAATAAGTTGAGAAAAGACAGGTGGGGAAAAAAGCTCCAGGTTACCAGCAGCATGGAAACGGCGTCCTTCCAAAACTTCCCAGCTAATCCTGAGTCTGAGCGCGAGAAAGGAGGGAACGTGCCCGGGCGTCACAGCCAGCTTCCAGGACATCCAAAAAGGACACCTGGAGTATATAATGACAGCAGGCAGCTTTAGCTGTAACAGCCCCACACCTGACTGTGCTCTAACTCTGGCCACCAGAAAGCCTGGAGGTCAATTTGTGCCTCAACTGGAATAACCACATGTGTTTTCTGCTCTTGCCTGGTCTTAACCCTCCTCTGTTTTACATATTACCTGAATCTGATTTTTAAAACTTCTTTTCCCTGTTAAACGTATTTTTGATGGTAAGCCACCTGAACTCTTTTGGGCAATAAGATAAAGTATAAATAAATAAATAGGTAACATCATTTGTTCACTCTGACATTACTTTTGCCAGCTATCAAAGATACCCTTGTAAGTTAGAAGCAACCCATCTGTCCATCAAGGGATGCACGGATACACAAAATACAGGGCATATGCACGATGGAATATTACTCAGCACTAAAAAGGAAGGAAATTCTGCCATAGGCTACACGTGGAGGAACCAGGCTGGAATGAGCCAGTCACGTAAGGACAAAGGCTGTCTGATTCTACTTATACGACATCTCTAGAGTTGTTAAATCCATAGATACAGAAAGTAGAATGGTGGGTGCCAGGGGCTGGGGGAAGCGACTGAGGCAAATGCTGAATGAGGACAGTGTTTCAGCTTGGGAAGGCGTGAAAGTTCCACAGATGGACGGTGGAGACAGCGGCCCAACAGTGTCAATATCCTGAATGCCACTGAATTATGCACATAAACATAGTTAAAATGGTTATATTTACGCCATGCATATTTTACCACAATTAATAAAACATTTTTGGCTGGGCGTGATGGCTCACGCCTGTAATCCTACCACTTTGGGAGGCCGAGGCGGGAGGATCATCTGAGGTTAGGAGTTCAAGACCAGCCTGGCCAAGTTGGTGAAACCCCATCTTAGCTGGGCATGGTGGTGGATGCCTGCAATCCCAGCTACTCAGAAGGCTGAGGTAGGGGAATTTAGCCCGGGAAACAGTTTGCAGTGAGCCAAGATCGTGCCACTGCACTCCGGCCTGGCCAACAGAGCAAGACTCCGTCTGAAAAAAAAAAAAATTCAAAAGCTGTTTTCACAGCGGATGCACCATTAAACTCCTGAGCTCCAAAACATTCCTGCTGCTTCCTGAGCTGATCCGCTTCCATCTCCTCTCCTGGGGTTTTCCTGCTGGGAAGGTGCCTTCCCTCCAAAATGGCCTGGCTGCTGCCAGCGGTCTATCCACAGGATGGCCCTAGGTGCCAGGCAGGACTTACTTTGGCATTGAGCTGGCATCAGTGGTGGTGGTGGTGGTGGTGGTGGCCAGCTTCCCCAGAACCAGCTCCATGATCCGCTCGTCCGGCGCTGCACTCACAGGCTCATCCGGAGGGACCTCGGTAATGATCTCCGCCACTTGCTCTGTACAAAGGGGATGTGACAAGCCAAGTCACCACCAGAGTAGGGGACAGACACAGCCAAACCACAGGGACACGCTGCCCCACGCGGACTGCAGCCAGGCTACAGTGGTAGGCACAAATGTTGAGGTTTCCACAGGCAAAAACAAAACAAAACAAAACAAATCTGGCAACACACTGGGATCCACACATTTACTAGCACACACGGAAAAGCAAAATGTTTATCTTAGCCCAAACTGAAGTTATAATTTGTTATTCTTTTTATAAACCACAACATCAAAACATTATTTCAATCTCTCTTCATACCAACCGAAAACATTCTGGATATATAGCAGAAACTTCGAACTTACTGCATCGATTCTGACAGAGGTTTAGAAACGTTAAGTTTTCTAATTAAATGTGCCAACATTAGTATAACCATTTTAGCTAACCATTTTGTACAAGAGCCAAATATCAAATCATCACCAATACTAGAGACCCTGGCTGGAAACCCGAGACGAATGAAATAGGGGAAGATTACACAAAAAGATTCAACTACTGGTTTCTACCACTTCACCTACTAAATGTCTTCCCAACACAAGTAAGAATCAGTGAAATATCCCCCGGACACGACTTCCCCTGCCCCCTTCTCTGCCTGTTTATAGAGACACAGGGAAAGTGCCCGGGGGGCTTTCGGGTGCTCCTAAATCAGCGCCCAGCAGTGCACGGCCTAGGAGTGGCAGACCAGAGTAGAAAAGGGGAGGCCCAGAATATTCCATGAAGGCTGCTCTTCCCAATTCTTTCTAACTCATAGAAATAATAAAGACTCCTCTCACTCTCACAAAAGAAATCCTGCTGTATCCCACATAGTAGAAAGAAAAACTGCCTGTGTGAGTCACACAGGTGGAGGAGGGGCCGGTGGCTGAGCAGCACATCTCGTCCTCACAGTGAGACCCACCAGGCACATGCTGCAGCTGGCCAGGATGGGGGCTGTATGAGGACCACAGGGACAAGAGCCTTGAAGGCACCGCGCACCCTGGGAAGAGGGTCAAACACCTCTCCAGACCCAACTGAGGACACTGCACAATCCAGGGATGAGCCCTAGGCAGGGCCTGGGAGCAACTCTGTGTGCATTCCCGGGTGATGGAATAAGCGCTGTTCAGCGATCAAGGAGAAGGAGTGACAGATAAACCACGTGGGTGGGTGTTGAGCCTGTACGCTGCCTGAAAGAGGCAGACAGAGTCCATTCGACAGCAATTCCAGGACAGGTGGAATGAACTCATAGAGAAGACAGTCAGGAAAGGGGTAGAGGAGCCAGAAATGTCCTCTCCCCTGACTGGGGTGCTGGTCTTACAGCTGTATCCATCTGTCAAAGTTCACAACCTGTATCCTTTTTACTGTGAAATGTATGACACGGAAACTGTACTTTATTAGTTGATTAGAGAAAAACAGACGAACTTAGTGTCTACCTTCCACGAGGCCTTTCTACACTGAGTTTTCCTGCCTGGCACCTGCCCTCGGTTCCCTGCCCCCTGCCTCGCCAGCCCTCGGGCTCCAGGACGGCTGCACCCCATGCAGGCACTCATCCCTGGGACCCACTCATCACCTGAGGGCTCCTTGTCTTCCACAGTGGCTAGAGGCTGCTCGGTTTTAGACGCTTTGGGTTTTCTGCCCCTTCGAGGCTTTTTCTTCTGTTCTTTGGTGGCAACGTTCTGGCTCTCGGGCACTGTAGGGATCTCGCCCCGGGGTGCGTCCTGCTCCTTCTCGGGAACCGCTGCCTCACTCTGGCTGCCTGGAGGAAGGCTTTTGGCTTGTTCCAAGTGACCCAAGAGATGCTCTGCAAAGACAGATGGGAAGGCGCCACACAGTTAGGAGGCCCGCCACTGCCCACACCCGCCCTGGCCTCTGCTTCCCACGTGTGTTTGTTTTCAATCTTGTTTGCCAACCTTTGTACAGGCAAGTGAACTGTATTTCTACTGTTTTCCACTTTATTCCCACTGCATCAACTACTATTTATAAAAGTAAATTAAGTGGTAAAAGTAAGGGTAGGTTCACCATTAGGGCAGTTTGGTGAAAAAAGCACACACACACACATATGTCTGCAAAGAAAAAACCTGAGAAGGAAGTATCAGAATAGGAATGTGGCCAGGTGCAGTGGCTCACGCCTGTAATCCCAGCACTTTGGGAGGCCACGGCAGGTGGATTATGTGAGGTCAGGAGTTCAAGACCAGCCTGACAAACATAGTGAAACCCCATCTCCAATAAAAATACAAAAAGTTAGCCAGGTGTGGTGGTGTGTGCCTGTAGTCCCAGCCATTGGGGAGGCTGAGGCAGAACTGCTTGAACCTGGGAGGCAGAGGTTGCAGTGAGCCGGGATAGTGCCACTGCACTCCAGCCTGGTGACAGAGCGAGTCTCTGTCTCAAAAAAAAAAAAAAAAAAAGAATTGTGGCTGAGACCTGTGGAAGCCCTGGGAGACCTAGCAGAGGCAAATCAAAGCACTCTGTAACACTACTTCCACAATCCAGGGTGCATGGAAGGTCCACTGTGGAGGCACGGGAGAGAGGAAGATTCCTTGCTAAAAGAAAGAGTAATAAAACAAACAAACAAACAAAAAAACCAAAGAAAACTAAAAAATTAAGAAATAAACCATGACACACACACACACACACACACACACAAATCAGGAAGAATGGAATTCCTAGATAATAACACAAGCTGAGAGGAGAAAACTAGGGAAAATACATTTAAATGAGCAAAGAAGGGTTTAAAAAAAACACTTTAAAAAAGGCAAGGGCATGCTGAAAAATAACAAGCAGTTATGAAAAATAAACAAATAAAATTACATAAAATAAAAAACAGAAACCCAAAATAAAAACACAATATATAGATTAAACATAAAATGAGACACAACCGAAGAGAGAACTAAACTAAAACAAAGAGCTGCAAAGATTACCCAGAATGCAGAAAGGAGACAAGAGAAAATATGAGCAGAAGCTAAAAAGACATGAAGTGTAATATAACGAGAAGGTGTAAAACATGTACAGTAGGACAAAGAGAGAATAGGAAGGAAGACTAAACAATGGGCAAGATAAGGGTGGGGGATTATCCAGAATGAATGAAAGACATGAATCTGCAGATTCAAGATTCAAGATCCCTAACAGGGAAAACAAATAAATACAAAGACATAAATGATGACTCTGTTATAAATGATAGAACTCCAAAGACAGAGGAGGTTTCAAAAGCAAGCAAAGCCAAGGCAGAGATTACCTAAGAAGGAACAACTGTGATGACAGCAGACTTCTTAGGAGTAATAAGTGCAGAAAGAAAATAAGAATAAAACAATGTCCAATGAAGATGATTAAAGAAACATATTTTGAGACAAAGACTGAAAAGATTGACACTAGCAGGCCTGCCCCAGAGGAAATTCTGAAAGGCAATAAGAGTAATTTTAGATCGAGGATCAAAAATATAAAACAAAGAGAACTAAAGTTAAAAAAAAAAAAGCCAAACATAAGGAAATTAGTAAACATCATTCCAGACAACTATAAATTCAAACACAAAAAATAAAGCAAATTAGAAAATATTTAGAACTAAAATATGAGAGGAAGAGAGTCCACACATCAAAGAGATGTACATATACTCTGCTTGTGAGATACAGCATTTTAAATATACCCATTAAATCAAGTGTGTTACTTGTGTGCTTTAAATCTATATTCTTGTGATTTTTTTATCTGATTTATAAATTAAGATGTATGTATTAAAAGCTCGCGGTATGGAGACAGATTTTTCTATTTCTCCTTGTAGATCTGCCAATTTTTGCTTATTATTAGACTATGTTATTAAGTGCATACACATTTAGATGCACTGTATAATCAAAATGTGGATTGTAGCTGACATGGTTCTTAGGAAAAAATCTTAAATGCTTACATGGGAAAATAAAATGGCTGGAAATTAATGAGCTAAGCATCCAACTTGTTAGAAAAGCACAGAATGAAAAGCTTAAAAATGAATCAATAAATAAGAACAGAAATAAAGTAAAAATGCATTAAAAAGGATCAACAAAGCCAAAAGTGGGTGCTCTGAAAAGACTAATGGTAAGTCTGGCAAGAAAAAATAGAGAATGCACAAATAACCAGTCCTAGGTGCAAAACGGAAAACAGCAGCTCTCTGTAAACACTCCTCCCCACCTAGTCTGCCTTTCCATTTTTCAGTATTAGACAGCATCTCTTATTTAATACAGAGAACAAGGAATTAGCTTTCTTATCGAATGTACTCTCTTCCCAAACACTTACATTCTCCACAATCCCACCAATAATCAGTATTTACATAATTATGACCAGAAAAATTTATTCACAACTGCACCAACATATGTTTACTGATTTGTTTTTGCTTTTGTTTTTTTTTTTTGAGATGAAGTCTCACTCTGCCACCCAAGATGAAGTGCAATGGTGCGATCTTGGCTCACTGCAACCCTTGCTTCCCAGGTTCAAGCGATTCTCCTGCCTCAGCCTCCCAAGTAGCTGGAACTACAGGTGCGCACCACTATGCCTGGCTAATTTTTGTATTTCTAGTAGAGACGGGTTTCGCCGTGTTGGCCAGGCTGGTCTCAGACTCCTGACCTCAGGTGATCCACCCCCCTCAGCCTCTCAAAGACCTGGGATTACAAGCGTGAGCCACCAGACCTGGCGTGATTCATTTTTTTAAAGTATATATATAACCTTTGTTTTCCCTGGAGTTAATTATTGCCTCACCTGTTATTAATAACATTTGCTTATTTTTTTCTGTGTTTATATTACTAACTGATCCTTAAACTCTGTCAGAAGTATAACTCTTTCCTCTAAAAACACATCCGTTAATGCTCTATTTCTTTTCTTTTCCTTCCGAGCCATTCTTCCTGGAGCCCTTGCTGCTGCTGCAACCTGGACCAGTCATCCACCCCTGAACCAGGGGGCATCTATTGTGCTAAAACATCCTTCACCAGCAACCTGGGCATTCCCTTTGTTCCCTTCCTGCAAAGGATCCTCTCTTGTCTCCTACATGCAGTGGGCGTCTGCCATCTTTTCTGGCCATCCAGTACTGGGAAACAACCTTGTGATGTTTTGCTAACTTCTGAGCCCCACCTTCCCAAAACACTCCTTTCCCCAGCGCTCCTGCCTAAATGCAGGCCTGTGCCATAGCTCTGTGAGCAGTGTGGGACTGCACGGGGCCTGAGAACACAGTTTCTACCCCTTCAGTGGAGGCATTGCGCTTTCAGAGACAGCACAAGTTTGGCCTCAAGGCCACCGTCACTGTCAGTATGGGTGGCAATGTCCATGCCATGTAGGTCTGTCTGAGACAGCCTTGCTGTGGATCCTGAACAACACAGAAAGACCTATCTGTACAAAAGTAAAAATAAAAAAATTTTAATTAAAAAATTAGACCTGTTGACATGCACCTGTAGTCCCAGTTATTTGGGAAGTGAAAATGGGAGGATCACTTGAGCCCATGAGTTTGAGGCTGCAGTGAGCCAAGATCGCACCGTTACACTCCTGTCTGGGTGACAGGGCAAGACCCTGTATCATAAAAAAAAAAAGAAAGCAAGCAAGTTTAAGTTCAAGTTCAGAGGACTAGTGGTTGGGTTTGGAAGTTAGCCAACTTGAAAGAAACAAAAATCAATCAAATTTGCTTCTAAACTACAGAGCCTCTTCAACTGCCCTCCCGACATTCCCACACCGCCCACAAAAGGCAACTTCACATCCCATGAGATCCGAGAGGACGTGAGACAAACACAGACACGCTCGCCCCATTAGAACAGCAGCACTGAAACGGCCAAGCGAAGTCCCTTCTCTGAAGGCTGCTGCAAACCCGACGGTCATCTGGTTCTGGGACAGCACTCAGTGCCAGTCCCCTGAGGATACCCAAAGTGGCACATGGCACCTCTGCCCTCAGGAGGAGCACACAAGGCCCCTCAGCCCGAAAATGAGAAACAGCCCCTCCTATCTCAGGGAGGTCACACAGCACCTCCTCCCTCACAGGGACACACACACAGCCCCTCCCCCCTCACAGGGACACACACAC
>NW_016107427.1:4685023-4703542 GCF_001604975.1 Cebus imitator | reverse complement strand
ACACAGCCCCTCCCCCCTCACAGTGACACAAAGCCCCTCCCCCTCACAGGGACACACAGCCCTTTCCCCGTTACAGGGGGACACAGCTCCTCCCCCTCACAGGGACACATAGCTCCTCCTCCCTCACAGGGACACACACAGCCCCTCCCCCCTCACAGGGATACATACAGCCCCACCCCCTCACAGGGACACACAGCCCCTCCCCCCTCACAGGGACACACACACACACACACACAGCCCTTTCCCCCTCACAGGGATACACACACACACACAGCCCTTTCCCCCTCACAGGGACACATGCAGTCCCTCCCCCCTTACAAGGACACACACAGCCCTTCCCCCTAACAGGGACACATACAGCCCCGCCCCTATCACAGGCTGGCTTTTGGGGCTGCTCCTCAGTCTTCTCCCTCCTGGGGGCTCTGCTCCCCAGTCCTTGGCTCCTGAGCCATGGATTTTCCCAAGACCCCCAGTGAGAGGCTGTAGCAGAAGGCACAGCTGACACAGGGAAGGAATGCTTGGGACCCCTCAGGTAATCCAGGGGGCAGAGGCTGGGCCCCTGAGTACCTGGCTCTAGCCCTCGAGGCAGCTGTGCTGTGGGCAGGCGCTGTCAGGGCTCCTGCCTCTGTTTACTCATCCCTGAAATGGGTCATGGTTGTACCCCATGGTGTTGACACAGGAAGTATCCAGAGGGCCTGGCACTGAGGGGTCCCAGTCACCATCAGCCTAATTGTAAGGGAAGCCTAAGTTCCCTGTCTTATGTGGTTGATGACATACAAGTAGAGTTTGACTGCAAATATGAAGGAATTTCTTTTTTCCTCACTCAAAACTAGTTATCAGGAAGAAAAACAAATGAGCACCAAGGACTATCTGGCTTTGTGGAGGGGACCGCCCATCACAGGCAGCACCCCTCCCACCCATCACAGGCAGCACCCCTCCCACCTTGAAGTGCCTGCCACTGGTCTCCATTGGATCCAGGGTATGCTCTGCACAAACATGGCACCCCTAGAAAACGCTGCTGCCACTCTGCTGTCTGTGTCTTGGTGACAAACACAAAATGCTTCTCACCAAGCAGAGGGCAAAATGACATGTTCATCAATTCATTGAAGCCAAGAGGAGTAGGATGCCTCAGGAGCATGCGACCAGGTAGCTCAAGTCTGCCCGCACGGTGGCTGTCCCGGTCACTCCTCACAGCTGCACTGCCTGGAACCCGCCAGGCCTGGGGCCTCTGAGCATGGTCCACGTGTGACAAATGGCCACAAACTGTTTCCATGCGATTCCCCCACGGTTTATTTGACTTGAGTCTTTCTTCACTACACATTGGCCTCGTAAGAGGCTTGTGGAAAAATCAGCTCCCTAAGAGAAAGAAAGGGAAAGTTCCCGGAGCACTGCAGAAGCTGGAAAGATGTGCAATGCTTTCTCAGCCACCTTAAATTCGTATGTCAGCCTGAGCAGATAAAAATGCTCTGAGGCCAGGCGCCGTGGCTCACGCCTGTAAACAAAGTACTTTGGAGCACTGAGGCAGACGGGTCACTTGAGCCCAGGAGTTTGAGCCAGCCTGGGCAACATGGTGAAATCCCTGTCTCTAAAAAAGATACCCAAAAATTTGCTGGGCGTGGTGGCACATGTCTATGGTCCCAGCTACTCGGGAGGCTGAGGTGGGAGGATCACTTAAGCCTACGAGGTCAAGGCTGCAGTGGGCCATGATCACGCCGCTGCACTCCAGCCTGGACAACAGAGCCGACCCTTGTGTCAAAAAAAGAAGAAAATGTCTGGCGGATAAAGAAACAGTAGAAACAGGTGTTAAGTAGGGACAGCAAAGGCAAGACTCCACGGCTGGCCCCTGGCCCCCGCCAGTGCTCCAGAGTCAAGGCACCCAGCAGAAATGCAACTTCCATGACTGGGAGGAATGAGGAGAGACGCCTGCCGGGCTCGGGGGTGGGGAGCGGGGCTGCCCAGAAGCTTCAGCCCCTGAGAAAGCCTTGGTTCTGGCGACTACACTGTGGGGAAATGGGACAGACAGGACAAAGCTTGGGACATCCCAACACCGCAGACAGGTGACAGTGTGAGTCAGAGGCAGCTCGACACAGGAGTTTTACAAACTGGAACTCCACACACGTCCTCCTTACCATTGAGGAGCTGCAGCTCCAGGAAGGTGGCAGAACACACTTTACACGCCCACTGGCTGGGCTCCGACTCCATGGGGGCGCTGTTTTCTGGGGTGCCTGCAGCTTCAAAAGACATGAGAGGAGAAAAAGGTGACCCCCCAAGCAGCTCGTGTCGGAGAAGGGGCGTTTGCTAGGAGGCAGGGATGACAGTGATGACAGCAGCTGACGGGCCTGTGGTCACTCCACATGACAGACACCGTTTTCAGAGCTTTACACATGTGGCTGATTCGGTCCTGTGACTGTCCCCTTTTCACAGATGAGGCAACTGAGCACAGAGCCACGCCTGCTGCAGGGTCACCAGTCACAGAACTGTGAACTCCTCCAAGAAGCCAGTCCGGGGGACCAGGATCGTCCCTTCTGTGACTTCATGAGGAAAGTGCATCGTGAAGAGCCAAGTGTAATTCCTCAGCCTCTCACCGGCTCATAGAATAAGAGACGATGGAACCCACGCAGCCAGGCAGCGGCGCCCGCCCAGTGCTGTCCAGCAGAGCTTTCTGCAGATGAAAGATGTGCTCCGGAGCTGCTGCCCAGCAAGGCTGCCGGTAACCAGATGTGGCTCGCGTCTCAGGAAATAAGGATTTCATCTTACTCAATTTGAACTTAAACAGGCACCTGAGGCAGCTGGCCACTATCCCAGGCAGCACCTCTATCCCTCAGCCCATGCTGCACAGGAACCTGGGGAGAGACAGCTAAGCTGAGGGGACATGGTATGCAGGGTACACCTGGCCATAAAGAGAACTACAGGCACCTTCTAACAAAAAAGCCACTGATGCTCTTGTGCAACCTAAAATTGGAGGGGTGTTAAGCGAGTGTGCCACGATCTGGCCCAGCCCAGTGTCTCCACGCCTCGTCTGGCAGCCCCTGTGGGCCGGCCCAGGCCAGGACCCCTGCCTGTAACTTCCATTCCAATCACGATACAGCCTGCACTGAAGCTCATCACCCACTGCCAACTCCAGGGGCCACTCACAGACACAAACTTCTGGGACTTTAAAAAAATAACCCAAAACCACAACTGCACATGCATTTGGCACTAGGAAAAAACATGGATCTTTTCATATCCAAAACTAGTACTAAGGATGTAATGACTGGAAGATAAAGATACTGATTATTGCTGTAACTGTTTGCATCCATGTTGAGTTTTCATAAGACAACAACAGAAAAGAGGTATAAATGCAATCTGAAATTTTCTGTCATGCTAAAAATAAAGAAAAAGCAGAAAGAGTGTGGTGGGCCACCATGCCAGCAGGGAACTTTTCTGGGACGCCTCGTCCCCACCAGCTTCTGTTCCCTTTTACACTTGCTGAGAATCTCCTGCTTGAAGAATCCCAAAGATGGAGGACAAATGGAAATCAGAGCCAAATCCCCACTTCTCACTCACCTTCCCAAACACACAGGTTCCAAAGAGAAAAACGGTCGCATGTCAGTCTCAGAAAAAGAGGACAAGGAGCCAGCATACCAGAGGCTACCACCTCTGAACAGGGGAGTTTCTTCTAATCCATGTGGGCCGCCATCTCCAGCAATGAGGCTCCCACACCCCCACGAGTACCAGTTCCCTTCAGCTTGGCGTTCTGCTGCTAAGTACGAGGACTAGAAAAATGTCATGGCGACTGTCCGCTCACCAAGAGAAGAACTCAGGATTTTCCAAATATTCATTGTAAAAGATAAAGAATTCTTAGTAAAAAATATTAGTCAACCGTCAGAAGGCAACTCTTACCGCCAATCACTTAAATATCCAACAAAAGAGAAGTGTCTCAGCAAAATCCAACATGATGCAGCTTTAAAGTGATGCCAGAGATAGTAATAGAAGGGAAAAGGCTTAAGACGTGGTGAGCCAGATTGTGCTTGCAAAGAAAAGCAAGCAGTAAGACGGGAGGCGCAGCTAGAGCTCTGCTGTGCAGAGTTTTAAAACAAGTGACAGCAAGGCTACAGCGCAGACAGCAGCCTGGTGTTCCAGTGGGGGCGCTGACTGCAGGGCGGCACGAGAGAGCTTCCTGGGATGAAGTCCTGTAACTCAACTTCGATGGAGCTTAGACAACTGTAGACACTCAAAAGTCTCTAAACTGGCCAGGAGTGGTGGCTCACACTTGTAAGTCCAGCTTCTTGGGAGGCTGAGGCACAAGAATTTCTCGAACTCAAGAGGTGGAAGTTGCAGTGAGCCAAGATCACACCATTACACTCCAGCCTGGGTGACAGACCCAGACTCTTGTCTCAAAAAAAAAAAAAAAAAAAAGTCTCTGAGCTGAGTCTTACTGCATGTAAACTACATGTCATGAGTGCTGGTTTTTTAACTAATACAGGGGCTAGTCCAGTGGTTCATGCCTATAATCCCAACACTTTGGGAGGCTGAGGCAGGTGGATCACTTCAGGTCAGGAGTTCAACAGCCTGGCCAACAGGGTGAAACCCTATTTCTACTAAAAATACAAAAATTAGTTGGGTGTGATGGTACATGCCTGTAATCCTAGCTACTTGGGAAGCTGAGGCAAGAGAATTTCTTGAACCGGGAGGTGGAGGTCTCAGTGAGCTGAGATCAGGCTACTACATTCCAGCTTTGGCCACAGAGCAAGACTCTGTCTCAAAAAAATTAAATTAAATTAAAATCTAAAAATATGAGAAAATGCTCATCAAATGGCAACAACAGTTGAGTTAGAACAGTGATGCTATATGTGCCTCTACAGTTTCCCCAAGTTATAAAATGTGTTTATATTTTACTCTTTTCATAGAAAGGTGACTTTTAAAACTTTCTCCTTCGGAAGCCATGTGTGTTTGAGAAGGTGAGAAATGGGACTCTGGCTCTCATTTCCATTTGTCCACGATCTTGCGGGATTCTTCAAGCAGTGGATTCTCAGAGAGCGAGTGTAAAAGGGAACAGAGGCTGGTGGAGACGGGTGTCCCATAACCACGCCTTGCTGGCATGGTGCCCCACCACACTCTTCCTGGGCCCCATGCTCTCTCCCATGAAGATCCCGGACGCTTCTTGGGCTGCCCCCATCTGTCAGCAGGTTCAGGTTTGTGTAAAGAAAGAAAATCAATTGCAATGTGAGCTCAAGAAAAAGATAAGGCCAGGCACAGTAGTCCATGCCTAGAATCCTAGCACTTCGGGAGGTGAGAGGAATGCTTGCATATAGGAGTTCAAGACCAGCCTAGGCAACATAGTGAGACCCATCTCTACTAAAAATAAAAATTAAAAAAAAAAAAAATAGCTGGGTGTGGTGGCACACACCTGTAGCCCCAGCTACTAGGGAGGCTGAGGTGGGAGGATCACCTGAGTCAGGCGCGTGCCTACAGTGAGCCACGATCATGCCACCACACTCCAGCCTGGGCGACAGTGTCAGACCCTATCTCAAAAAACAACAAAAAAAGAAAAAGAGCTAACTAGAAAAGTAAACCTACTACCAGAAAAAAATAGGAAGTAACTTTTAAAGGGATGTGTTACTGCTCCTTCAGTACAAAACCACTTTTCTCTGTATTTAGAAGACAGCTCCACTGATCTGCAAATTGATTTCTATACAAAGATGCACATTTGGAGCAAATGAAAGAAGAAATAGAATTAAGTCAGTAAGTCTTAGGAGCTCTGCTGCTCACCAAGAAAGACTGGGCCACCACACTGAGTGATTTACAGGAAGATGGTTCCTGGGTTCATTGGCCTCGGGACGGTTCCAGGAGCACACCCATGGCCCTGGGGGCCACTCACATCACTCTGCCTATACCCACTGGGCCAGAGGTGTGACAATGTCCCAAAAGGCTCCTGTCCTCCCACCACGCAGCAGTGTTCTCTCTGGGCATGTCCACCCCAAAGGCTGCGTTGCTGAACAGGAGTGGAATTACAGTTACCCCAGGAACTCCAGGCCTTCACAGTCTAAACAGTGAGAGCTATGCAAGGGGCCAGCTTTCTGGATGCTTCTGGCCTCTCTTCAAAGGTCTTGTCATCTATCAAGATACTCATTTCTGAGACGCGGGCAGCGTGGAGCTCCAGTGCATAGCTTCAGCCGGGTGAGATGCTCGACCACCACTCAGGCTCTGCTTGGACCTGGGTGCACTGGATGGGCAGGGCTTTAGAAGCGCTCCTATGCCTGGAGAGGGACCCCTGGGAGCTCAGGGAGGAGGGACTCCAGGGAAGAAGGAGCCAGGTGGGTGGCAGAGGGTGAGAGGCAGTGTGTGTTGGGGGAGGGGGTGCTGATGTGGCTGCTGGGTTGCTGTTTGAACAGCCAGCAGGTGGACCCAGGGGAAGTCCACCAGGGCAGCTGGCGCTACTTCAAGGACCAAGCTGGAGCTCAACAGGGGCTCTCTCAGGAGGGGAAGGAAAGGAGGAACCCAACCAACCAGTGGGTGGACAGGAATCGCGATGTTCACTACTTCTCTAGAAATGACTGCTTGTCATCCGTCCCCGAACACAAGTGACCATCCTAAAAAGCATTTCTGAAATCTAACAGTAACCAAGTTGTTTATTTATCTCCCATTAAAAACCTTGTTTAGGTTTACGCTGTGCTCAAGTGATCATACGTTCCCATTCATGCAGACCATCCTGGTAGGTTGACTAAAAGTCCCCTTTTGCTCTCAGAGGTTTTAGGGAGGAATGGGAATTACCCTAGAAACTCCGGAATCAGGAGGTGACTCTACTGAACCACACAGTCCCAGGCTGACTTCATTTAAATCTATTGTTTCAAACTTAGCTCCAGACTGAAGGGTCTCCGGCAGGTAAAATGACGACAAAACACCTGTGGTTCCAATAAGAGGGGACAACATTTGCTTTGACCTTAGCCTTGAGAGTTGTGAGGGCATCACCCAGGTTACAAACTGACCGGGGGTAAATGGCCAAGGCCAGCATCTCAGAACCCCACCCCCAGCGTGGCCGCAGTCTGGGCTGGCCGTGGGCACACGAACTGCCAGCTGCCTAGGCCTTCAGGAATTCCAGACACAGGTCCCGATGATCACAGTGACTTGGGCTCTGCTTGGAAATCCCAGCCTCGCAGGACTTGGAAATGGCCCCTGACCCAGCAGGTGCTGCCACGGGGGCCTCTCTGATGCTGGGTTGGGCCGGGCCAGGTATCCGGTTTTGGCAAAACCGAGAGGGTGGGGCTAGGAGCAGGGTGAAGAGCAGTGGGTTTCTCCAAGTTCTTTTTGTCCCTTTCACTCTTAAAGAACTCCCCACAAAGCCACAGTCTTTTTCTGCAAACATATCTGTGAAGGATGTGAAGTCCTGCCTTTACCATCCTGGTGGAAGAGGATGCTGCCACCCCTGCAGAGAGCTGCCCCGACTGGCTCCCCGCTGACACTCCCTGGCAGCATCCCCAGTGGCTCCCCTCCACCTAGACCTCACAGGGCCCATAATGGGTTCAACAGTGGCTCCCCGAAATTCACACCCACCTATAGCCCTTAAGAGAGGATCCTTGCAGATGGCATCAAGTTAACGTGAGGTCATGCTGGATTGGGGAGGCCTAAATCCAATGACTGGTGGCCTTATGTAGAGAGGACACAGAGACATGGGGGAGAAGACAGGCAGAGGCTGGAGTGACGCAGCCACAGGCCAAGGGACGCAAAAGCCTGCTGTGCCGGCCGCCACCAGAGGCTGCGGAGAGGCCCAGGACAAAGTCTCCCTCCAGGTTCCCAGAAGGAGCCAGCCCTGCTGCCACCTTGATCTTGGATGTCTGGACTCCACCACTTTGGGAGGGCACATTTCTGACCTAAAAGCCACTGGGGTTGGTGGTGGTTTGTGAGGGCAGCACAGCGCCGGGACACTCCCATGCAACACCGGGACACTCCCATGAGACACGCCCACGCGGCCCAGGGACACTCACTCACAGCCCATTGTGGACTCCTCCGTCACTCCGCTTTATCTGCCCACCTGGATTAGGGGACAACAAGGTGCATTTCACAAAGCCTCAATCATACTGACAAACAGGACAGATAAAAACCTTCCAAATCTGTGAAGAATCTTACACTATGGAACTACCAATATTTTGGATTACACTGCATTTATAAACAAGGAAACAAGGGTCATGTGAGAATCAGGTCATTTGGGTGGGGGGTGAGGAGAGTCAATATCTATTTCTCCCCCTTGAGCAAGAATCTTCATAGCAACCATAGACAATGTGTGCTCCTGGGTAGTGTTAGCTTCTGCCATATGAAATTGATGGTTTGCAGGTCGGAAGACATCAAATATCAGGAAGTTCATATGGTTTCTTCAGGTTTTATGAGGAGGATCTATGCCAAAAAGACCCACAACACGGATGAGAAAGATTTAAAGTTCAACAGGCCCGCTTGGTGGGGAAAGTGGTGTCCCGACCCCGGGTTAGCAGGACAGGCACTGTGGTTTGCTTTTCCAAAGGAATGCTAGATTTGGGCAGATCACTCACATACGTCCACTAGGGCTTTCTTTGAACATGCACACACATGCATACATACACACACACACACAGATATGCACATGTACGTGCACACACAGATACGCACGCGCGCACACACACACACACAGATACACCCATGCGTGTGCGCACACACTCCCCTGAAATCTGGGAGGAGGCCACTGCACAGGGAAGAGCAGCACTGGAGCCGGAGGCCAGGGACCAATCCTGATTTCTTCATCTACTTCACTGTGACCTGGGCTCAGTTCCTTCACCTCTCTGTGCTCTGTCTCCTCTGTCCAGAGACAGGGTGAATACCCCTGCCTCACGGGATAAGGAGGATGAGTCACAGGCTATAGCCCTGAGGGCAGAGCTCAGCAGTCACGCACCACATAGCAACGTTTCAGTCAACGACAGTGGTCCCCGAAGGTCATAATGCAGTACTTTCCCTGTATTACCTGGTCTATGTTCACACGGACAAATACCATGCGTTAAAGGGCCCACTGCATGCAGGACAGGCACATGCTGGACAGGTTGGCAGCCTAGAACGGCGAGCTACACCGTACGGCCTGGGTGTGTAGCGGGCCATGCCATCAAGGTGCGTGAGAGTGCGCTCTACGGCGCTCCAATAACAAAGACATCACCCCAGGACACGCTTCTCAGAATGCATCTCTGCCTGACTGTGTCAGCTTGTGTTACATCCGCATGCCAAACTCACCAAGGATGTTTAACAAGCGGAAAGACAGACCTGACTCTCTGCCTCCACTCTCTGCACCCCAGCAGCTGGCCCCACACAACCCACCTCATCAGCCTGGGGTCAGCACAGAGCCAGGGGGCCATACCCATCGGCGGGGCACTAGGGAAGGCGACCCAGGACCAGGGGCCGCCACGTACCGTGGGCGCTGGAGCAGGCCTGCTTCAGCATGGGCTTGTCCATCTTCTTGGCATAGAAGGCCGCGTACCACACGCGCAGCTCGGTGCCCGGGGGGATGTCCCTGGAGGTGGTGAAGTACACGTCGCTGCCGTGCTGGTAAGCCGTCAGGTTCTGGTGCTCAGCCTCCGCCGCCGGCCGCACCAGCATCATCCAGTTGCAGTCATCCTCGTTGGAGGTGTCGAAGCACACGGGGTGTCCGTCCTTCTGGAACACCTGAGGGTGAGTCAGCCCATGAAGATGCCAGGGAAATGGCAGATTACCCATCTGCGTGTCAGCGTGTGGGGGGCGGGTGCTGAGGAACCCATCTACACAGTGCCACATCAGAGGCCAGAAGGGATCCCGTACAGGATGCTGAGGTGGGAGGGTCACAGGTAGACCATGTGGCTTCAACAGGTCAGATTTGTCACAGGCAAAAGGAAGCAGCAGACACAGCCAACGGGTCCATGTGTCACTGGGACACCTGGGTGTGACTCATGGCCCAGGTACAGAACTCAAGTTCTAATCGGGTTCTAGTGGGCATGGGGACATCGAGGTTCTAGTCCCGGTGCAGGTGGGCTTTGAGTGGACACCTGAGCTCTGCTCCTAGTCCAGGTGTCATGGGGACAGACACCTAGGCTCCACAGATGGCCACTGGGAACTGGGACACTGAGTTCTACACCCAGCTCTGCCACAGGCATGCTGGGTTCCTCAGGCTTTACCAGCTGCCTGCTTGGCTATAAAGCAGCACTATTTCTTTATGGATTAAATGCAGGCAGGCAGTAGGGAGAGAAACTTAAATATTTTGAAGTTCAGATGAACCACCCGAGTACAGGAGGGTTTTGTTCCTTATTTTCTGAATGCCATGATCTCTTCCTCACTGTGGGAAGACAGCTCTCCCCTCTCCTAAGCTTTTCCCAGAGAGGCCTCTCTGAGGACAGAGCCCTTGGAAGTAAGAGGCAGGGAGGGAGGACAACCATCCACTTAATGACCCCCAGTTGCTGAGAAAGGCGTGCTCCCAGCTGGCGGCATCCTTGCTCTGGTGGGCATACAGGAGCTGAACGCTGGAGCGTGCACTGAAAACAGCCCAGTACCAGGCGGTGACCTTCAGAATCGAGTAGCTGAAAGACCACCAAATGGGTACAACAGACTTCTTTAAAGGGGCCTGGCCCCAACCATGCACCCACACCAACTGTGTACCTCAGCCAGACAGGTGCTGCAAAGGACACGCAGGTAGCTGACCGCCTTTCAGAGGCTGGTTTAGGCACTACTATGTATTTCTTCAACTTAAAACTTTCCGTCTTTCCCTTCCTTCCTTCTCCTCCCTCCCTCCCTCCCTTCTTTCTTTCTCTTTGTAAACAAATAAAGTGTCTTTCCCTTTTTTTCCTTTTTGCTGAAATCTGCCTTCCAAGATCAGTTTTCAAAGGACTTCCAAAAACCCAAGCTTGTTGACTTCCGCTGCCTATCCTAAAACAAGCGGATCCCTTTTAAGGGTCTCTAAGAAAAGTTTGCTGACTAGCAACCCGTTCCTCCTTTGTTTATTTCACAGATATTTCTGCAGACTGGCTGGCTTGGGGTATGACACTGAGGGCAGGCATGGGAACAGTAAAAACCCACCTCGCCTGGCCTCACATGCCTTCCAGAGGGCTGATTTTTTAAGTATTCCAGAGCCTGCCTTGCAATTTACATACATTTTAGTTTTCTTAAATTCACGTAAAAGTAGAGAACCACTGTCTTCTCTCAGTGTGATGTGCTTTTTAGAGCTGCCAGACTTTGTACTATGCCCAAAATCTCACCACTGCCTCAACAAACACCTTCCCTTTGAAAGAGCTTTGCAAACTACCCAACGCTGTGCACAGGCATAGAAATAACTAGAGTGACGCAGCCCCACAAGAAGCGGCCTCATAAAGCCTGTGACAGCCACGGAAGGTGCAGGACAACTGGAGTCATGTTCGGGGTTTCTCCTGCATATGTTTTAAACACACTCTTCAGTGTTTTGCAAAACTGAAAATTACAAAATACGGCCAGGCGCAGTGGCTCATGCCTGTAATCCCAGCACTCTGGGAGGCTGAGGCAGGTGGATCACCTGAGGTCAAGAGTTTGAGACCTGCCTGGGCAACATGGTGAAACCCCGTCTCTACTCAAAATATAAAAATTAGTGGGGCGTGGTGGCACCTGTAATCGCAGCTACCTGGGAGGCTGAGGCAGGAGAATCGCTTGAACCAGGAAGGCAAAAGTTGCAGTGAGCTAAGATCACGGCACTGCACTCCAGCCTGGGCAACAAGAGCAAAAGTCCATCTCAAAAAAAAAAGAAAAACAAAAAGAAAATGACACAATACTAACTTAATATTGATGCCCTTGTAATATAAAAACAAACATTTTCTTGGAAACTAAGCAGACCTACAATATTTAGAGCTGTTTTCAAGGCATTTCTAAGTCATGGAAACTCAGTAGTTCCTTCTCCCCATTCCCACATAGGAAGGCCATCAACACCCAGCTCCTCAGCTCCTGTTTGGCAATGGCCTTTACCTTCAGGGGAAACGCGGACTCCTTTTCCCATTTGGCGACCCTCCTGGACTCAAAGGGACCAAACTGTGTCCGCTTGACAAGCTGAGTGACGGCGAACACCCCCTCGGCTCCGTCTTCCAGTCGTCTGATCTCCAAGTTGGGAGGAAGGGATGACCTGGAAATGGGATAGAGCAAGGCTCGGAAGACAGCACTCATACCAGGGACCTGTGTGTTAAGATAACCTAAGAGCTCACTCTCACTGACGGCCAGGGGTCTTCTGAAATGGAATTCTCCAGGTAATAAAATAGAAGCATTCCAGGCCAGGTGCAGTGGGAGGATCGCATAAGACCAGGAGTTTGAGACCAGCCCAGACAACGTGGTAAAACCGTGTCTCTACAAAAAGTACAAAAAATTAGCTGGGAATGGTGGTGCGTGCCTGTAGTCCCAGCTACTACGGAGGCTGAGGCGGGAGGATCACTTGAGCCCAGGAGTTTGAGGCTGCAGTGAGCCGAGACTGGGCCACTGCACTGTAGCCTGAGTGACAGCGCAGGACCCTGTCTCAAAGAAAACAAAACGAAACAAAACGCAGGAGCCTTCCTAATAGGTGCCGAATGAGGACTGAGGCTGAGGTTGTGAAGATGCCCTCGGGCTGTGGCAGTGGAGCCGTAATCTTGTGTCCTTAGCTACACGAGGCCGACCACAAGGCCCTGGTGAGATTCACCCAGAGCAAGCCACAGCGGGGCTGTTTACTGAACGGCGGGTTTAACTCCCCATGGGAAAGACAGCGCCAATAGGTGCCTCCCTGGTGGGGCTGCTATGAGACTGAACAGGGTCAGACTGGTAGGTCCAGCGATGGAGGGCGGACCACAGGGAACTTGCTGCGGAGGAGCTGTGCGGAAGCACCCCAAGAAAGACGCGAGTGCCACGGGCGTCCTAAATACCAAAAAGGGTTTCCAGCCAAGTGGCGGGTCAGTTTCACTGAGGATGTGACCTCTTAAACTGAAGTGGAAGAATGTCAGGGATGGGATCTGGGGAGGAAGGTACAGGAGCCAGGACGAGCCCAGGACATGTCTCCAGGACAGAGGCGGGCATGGGGTGCCCAGCACACAGGCCCCTCAGAGAGAGGAGGGCATGGGGTGTCCAGCGCACAGGCCCTCGGACAGAGGAGGCATGGGGTGCCCAGAGCACAGGACCCTCAGGGTGGGCAGGAGGCCACTGAGACAAGGATCCACCACAGGGTCTGACTTCAGGACCAGGGGTTTCAGCTGAATATCCACGGGCGACAGGCAGCCCCTGAAGTTCTGGGGAAGACGGGGTGGATGTGCTCTCTACTTGAGGCCAAAACATTAATTTCTTTGTTTTGAGTCACACTAAGAAAAAAATAAACGAACGATGTTGAGGACAGTTGGGAGGCTCCTGGAAACAGTCCTGAAGAGACGGCGACCACCTCCGCAGCAGCAACACACCAGGTACTGCCACCTACAACGCCACGGCCACCGCACAGGAGCCAGCATTCTCTCCCCTTTATAGAGGCCACCAAGAAATGGAGGGCACCTTGTCCAAGCCCACCTGCCCTGGACTGCCCTAGGCACAGCCTCCCGCGGGTGAGGGTGGAACAGCAGGGCAGCTGCTGCCCTCTGAGCCAACAGGCCTGCAGGGGCTGCTTCCGGAAGCTGCTGTGGGTCAGCCCTGTCCCTGACCTCATGACCCCGCATGCCCTCCCGCCTGAGTGTGCACGTGTCCGCTGGCAGGCCAAGACCTGGAATGCACAGAGACGCCGACGAGCAGACCTCAGCTTGACCGCTGGTGCTCGGCGCACCGACCACCTTGGCCAGTCTACTCTCTTGCAGCCTCCACACTGAGTCAGGAACAGCTGGGCTCCTAAGAACCCTGAAGCGGATCAAAGAAACTCACTCTGGAGCTTTGAAGCACGTGTTTTGGTGCATCCCAGCAGAGAGGCTGCTCAGTTCACGGTGGGAGGGAAATCGCTGGCACTCACTCGGAGTGCCTCTGTTCTCCCTCATGTTCCTTCCTCTCTGTCTGCAGATACAGAGGCTGCTCTGCTCCTGCAGAGTCACAGCTGGCATAATGACAGGCCCGGGACCGTGGAAGCAGCTCACGGCGGTCACTCACCTTGCCCTGCTTAACACAAAGGAGTCTTTGACCATGACCACTGGGCCCAGCTCGGGACATTCGGAGTCGTGGTATTGGCTGCAGTCTTCACACCCTGCAAGCAGACATCCGAGCATCAGAGCACTCAGGAAGGGAGACACCCACAGAACACAGAGCTGGGAAATGGGGACCCCGGCCCTGTGAGGGTGACCTAGAGTCGAAGATGCATGCCGACACGGCAAAGACAAGCAAGGGAGGGGGCATCGGATGGCACGAGGCCGGTGTCCCCAAGGCCTCCATCAGCACTCACGCACACATGAGGAGTGCAAACGCAGGACACGCGCCCAGGGAAAGCTCCAGCCCCGCCACACACCTCAAATCAAGCACAGTCACCCCACGGTGACGCAAAGCAAGACCCTCCCCAAAGAATGAGCATAAGTGAAAACAGCCAATGTTAATGGGTTCATGATAACTCTAACACACTTCCCTCCTGCTCAGCCCTGGATTACTTTTCTGGACCATGTGCTGCCCCCTGCAAAGTGCTCTCTGTAGCAGTTCTGAGAAAGGTGATCCTGTGGAAAACCACACCCCTATAGTGCACCACTCATGAAATAAATCGTGTTTCACAGGGAAATTGTAAATCCATAGCTTTTCTATATTATAAAAACCAAATGTGGATGTGGCTTTGCCCAGACAGCAAGCGCCATGCCCGTGTGGTGCCATGACACAGGGTTGGTCTCGGACAGGTCCGTGGGTCACTTACAGATGAACATGATCTCTTCACTCCCATCTTCAGCCATCGCTGACACCTGTCAGGACACAAGAGAGTCTCATTAATGATAAGCTCTTACCAAAATAATTTTGCTGTTTTTTTTTCTTTGAGATTGAGCTCCCTCTGCACCCAGACTGGAGTGCAGTAGAACAATCTTGGCTCATTGCAACCTCTGCCTCCCAAGTTCAAGGGATTCTCCTGCCTCAGCCTCCCAGGTAGCTGGGACTCCAGGTGCCCGCCACTACACCCAGCTAATTTTTGTATTTTTAGTAGAGACAGGGTTTCACCATATTGGGCAAGCTGGTCTTGAACTCCCGGCCTCCCATGATTCACCTGCCTGGGCCTCCCAAGGTGCTGGCATTACAGGTGTGATCCATTGTGCCCAGCCTCTTACCAAAATAATGCTTAAGACAACTCTTACCAAGGCCTCCTCCAGCTGGTGTAGGGCAATTACGTGGTGCTTTACAGAGAGCACACAGTGAGGTGTCCTCTTGTTACGGGATAGGGCTGGAGTCACTGAAACACCTTCTCACCTCAAATAATATTATTTTTAATAAAAGCAATGGATTTGAGTGGCCTCGTAAACTCAGACTTTCACCTTTTCATATTAGCCATCAATTTCCATTTTTAAAACAAATAAAACAGCTTTTTTGGAGACAGGGTCTTGCTCTGCCTCCCAGGCTGGAGTGCAGTGGTGTGATCACGGCTCACTACAGCCTCTGCCTGCTGGGCTCAGGCAACCCTCCCGCCTCAGCCTCCCAAGTAGCTGGGTCTATGGATGCAGGCCACTACATCCTGCTAATTTTTTGTAGAGACGGTGTCACTATAGTTCCAGCTGGTCCCAAACTTCTGGGCTCAATCGATCCTCCAAGCTCAGTCTTCCAAAGTGCTGGGATTACAGCACAAGCCATCGTGCCTGCCTATGTCACCATTTTAAAAAGCCAGCTGTCACTTTTTTTCCCCTTACTGTCTGAGCCGTGACTTCCTCAAGGGCAGGTATGTCTAAAGCAATCTTTTATCTTCAGCTCCTAACATATGGCTGGTGCCCCATGCACACTCATTTCTCTGGGGACTAAATCGACACGTGGCATTGTGGAGGACTCTCGTGCTCCCACATAAGCTGTTATCAGAGCCAGCAGTTCTATTTCCTATCCATCCTTGAGGTTCACCTCTAGAAACACTTGCACACTGGGTAGATGAGCTCAAACTGACCACCACCACCACACACACATATTCACAGGGTGATCTAGACGTCATTCATTCTGGGGCTTCACATTCCTGGGCTGTAAAATGGAAATAAAAACACCCACCTCATGCAGTTTGGGGGAGCATAAAGTGAGATACACACAGTATGTACTACCAAATAATCATTCCTCCTCTGCCCACCCCCATCCCCAACTGTGCCCACCGGCACTTCCTTCCTGCGTCCTGCTTCTCTGATGCCCGCTGCTGGGTGGTTTGGGAAGGCGTGCATGCTGGCACTTCCTGAATGCTGATTCCAACACGCTCTCCACCCAGCTCATCCCCAGGAGCTTGAAGGGTGAAAAGCAGACCATGCAAAGCCTATATGGAAACTCACAGTCACTGAACACGCGTGTGTGAGAGCAGCGTGGGGTTCAAAACTTCAAGTTAGGAGAGTGAGTTAGCTATAAGGAAGTGAGGCAGAGGAGAGAGAGTGTCAATTTGCCCTTAAGATGCCAGAAATAACCAGGATGAAATTTTCTCCCAAAACAGCAGCATATCTTCTTTTCCTGGGAGCACACATTTACGTTCAAAGGCATCTCGTGCAGCCCTGGCAAGTCTCACTCAGTTTCACAGCGGCATTCAGCCTCGCCTGCCGCAGTTCCTGTGGATAAGCACCTCTGCGTGAATAGGGACCAGTCTGGGATGGGGTTCAGCTGGGCCGTGAGCAGGAGATGAACAGGAACAAAGGGCAGAAGAAACGCTGGGTCGGGTTGGGGGGGCCACGCTTTCATGAGTTGCTGTTGTGCTACTGGAGGTCTAGGACCTGTGTGCCCTCTGCAGGAACCCTCACCACTCACAGTCCGGAGCTCGGGCAATGGGAACGGCAGGCCTTAAGAGGCGACCCACACTGTGGTCAGATCACCAAAGAATACAGAGTCCCAACAAAGTGACTGGAATCGGAGTGGGAGGATGGAGGGAAGTCATCCTGGCCTTGCTTACCAGGAAGCCTGGATGAATCCCCTGAGGCCTGGCATGGTCTCCCCGGGGCAGACCCTGCCTCTGGCCTGCACCTCTACAGACTGCCCACACCTCCAGGTGCCCCCAAAGAAGGTCCCCTCTGAGTGGAGCTGCTGGGAGAGGAAACCCAGAAAAGAGGGTCGGGGGAAGCAGGAGAGCGGGGTTCAGCCTCCTGTGCTCACTCTGTATGTAAACGTCTGAGTCCTGGCAAAAAGGGTCCTGATTAGCAGCATCTGGTCCCCAAAATGTGGCCTCTCTAAAATCACTCCTCAAGGCCCAGTATCAGAGATCACAGCCACCCTGGGCTGCAGATCAGGCCTGAGTAACGGAGCATCTTCAAAGTCTTTGCTGTCTTGGCAAAAATCCCTTTAACACTCAGAAAGTGCCTTTATAGAGGGGAAGTGTGGTCTCCAGACCTCTAAAGCACACAAGACATCCCAGAATAAGGCACTCAGGAAGTACTGTTTCAGGGAAAAGGAGAGGAAAAAAGAACTCGAAGTTCAATATACCAGCCAGACGCGGGGCTCACACCTGTAATCCCAGCGCTTTGAGAGGCGGGGGCAGGTGGATCACTTCAGGTCAGGAGTTCAAGAGCTGCCTGGACAACATGGTGAAACCCCATCTCTACTAAAAGTACAAAAACAAGCCGGGCATGGTGGCATGTGCCCATAATCCCAGCTACGTGGAAGGCTGAGGCAGGAGAATTGCTTGAAACCGGGAGGCGGAGGTTGAAGTGAGCTGAAATTGCGCAGCTGCACTCCAGCCTGGATGATCGAGTGAGACTTCATCTCAAAAAAAAAAAAAAAAAAAAAAAAAAAAAAAAGTGCAAGATCCCCCTAGCTTAACCACCAGTCCTGGGAAGACTTACCTTACATCAGTGATTTCAACATGAGGTCCCTGGATCAGGAACCAGCAGTGACAGCATTGCTTGGGAGCACCTCAGAAATGCAATCCTTGCCCCCCACCCGCAGACCTGCTGAATCAGGCTCTGCGGAGGGCCCTGCACTCTGCTTGCAAAGCCCTCTGGGAGGTTCGGTGCAGCCCAAGTCTGAGGACCACTACTTTGCCTGAAATCTCTTTAAAATTTAAACGTCTGCTATGACAAAAACTAACTAAGCACAACTGCTATCACAGGAAGACCACAGCAATAACATCAGGAAACCCAGCTTATCACAAATGTCAATTCAGCTCAGCCCAGGACCATCTGCATCTAACCTGGTGGTAAACGGGAAATGAGGGGTGACTGCAGGCAAATGTTCCTTACACAGAATGCTCAGTGAAGACAATTGCTAAAAACAACTTTGCAAAAGAAGGCTGAAGCGAGAGACTCAGTTTACCTGACTTCAAATTTAATTGTCAAGCTACCGTAATGAAAACTTTGATACCGGTGAGACGGCGGACAGAGATCAATGGAACAGAACAGACCACCCAGAAACAGACCTAAACAAACACGCCCAAGGCTTTTTTTTTTTTTTTTTTTTTTTTTTTTTTTTTTTTTTTTTTTT
>NW_016107427.1:4644610-4684968 GCF_001604975.1 Cebus imitator | reverse complement strand
GGCCTCAGCCTCCCGAGTAGCTAGGACTACAGGCGCATGCCATCATGCTGGACTAATTTTGTATTTTTAGTAGAAATGGGGTTTCACCATGCTGGCCAGGATGGTCTTGATCTCTTGACCTCATGATCTGCTCACCTCAAATTAAGATTTAGTAATCCCCCCCAAGTGCTGGGATTACAGGAGTGAGCCACCGCGCCCAGCCTGCATTTTTTACAAAGACAAAGTAATCCAAGTGATGAAGGGCAGCCATTTCAACAGATGGTACTGGAGCAACTGGGCACCCACAGGGAAAAAATAAACCATAACCTCATAACTCATTAGAAAATTAACTCAAAATGGATCATAGCCTGAACACATAAAATATCAAATAATAATAGAACTTAGAAAAACAGAAAATCTTTGGGTTCTAGGGCCAGCCACAGTTTTAAACTTGTCACCAAAACTGCAATCTATAAAAGGAAAACCATTTGCATCTTCATTCAAAAGGCAGCAGCCAACCCAAAAACCAACATGTAAAAAGTAAACCTCTGGGCTGTCCTGGCTTCCCTGACGATGTCACTCTGTCCCCACCTCCTCCATCTTGGGACGTGGTTGTCAGAGAGACCTGGAACCCCCGGGACCTCTCTAGCCTCCCTCTCACACTCGCCATCACAACCACTCCACCTGCAGCCCCCGTTACTGCCTCCCTTGGCCACAGCCCACTTTCTCCACCTGTAAGGCTGCAAGGGTCTCCAGGTAACTCTTCCTCCTCTGCCCAGGCCACCAACCCATTTTCCACATAGCAGAGAACGTAAATCCAATATACCGCTTGCCAGCCTCATGCGTCATCGGCTTCCCACTGTCCCAGGAACAAAGCCCAAACTCTGCACACGACCAGGCACTGCCTTTCTTGACAGCCTTCTCACTGCCCCTCACCCACCCCCTCTCCGGCCACACTTCCAGGAACCGCCAAACTGGGTCCTGCTTCTGGGCCTTTGCATGTGCTCGCCCCCTGGCCGGAATCCACTCCAGCCCTCTCTGCAAAGCCTGCTCACTCCTCAGTCTTAGCTTAACGTCACTTCTTGGGGCGGAGGGGTGGGGAGGGGTCTCCCTGATCCACCTGTCCAAAGTGCGGCGCACTTTCTAAAAGCGCTCTGTGATTTCCTCCGCAGCTGTCACCGTGTAGCCATGGCTGTGTGTTACTGATGTCACGTCTCTCCCACCACACATCATGGGCCAAGAGAGCAAGACCTGTGGCAGCCTTGCACAGCAGAATATACTTGGACCCAGCGGGCATGGTGGCTCACGCCTGTAATCCCAGCATCTTGGGAGGCCGAGGCAGGCAGATCATGAGGTCAAGAGATCAAGACCATCCTGACCAACATGGGGAAACCCCATCTCTACTAAAAATACAAAAATTAGCTGGGCGCGGTAGTGCATGCCTGTAATCCCAGCTACTCAGGAGGGTAAGGCAGGAGAATCGCTTGAACCTGGGAGGTGGAGGTTGCAGTGAGCTGAGATCGTACCACAGCCCTCCAGCCTGGGCAACAGAGTTAAGACTCTGTCTCAAAAAAAAAAGAATATACCTGGGCCTTCGCTGGCACTGGCACATGGGAGAGACTGATGTCTGATAAAATAATCGGCCACTTCCTGGTGCACCGTTAATACACCCCAGGCACGGCCACGTCCCCTCAGTTCACCACGGAGGTCCCACCAAGGGACAGAGCGCTAACCTCACCCTCCTAGAACCTTCTTCCCTTCAATTACTCCCACCTCCTCTGTGATCCCCCCAAAAAGTTGACTCTTCCCAAACCACTATCTCAGCTGTCACATAATGTCATGCACCCAGTCTGTTTTTTCTACTAGATTTATTTTCTTTCATTTTATTTTGAGACAGGGTCCCGCTCTGTCACCCAAGCTGGAATATCACGGTGCCATCACAGCTCACCACAGCCTCAATCTCATGGCCTCCAGCGATCCTCCAGCATCAGCCTCTCAAGTAGCTGGGGCTACAGGCACGCACCACCACGCCCAGCCAATTTTTCAATCTTTTGTAAAGAGTTGGTCTCACGGTGTTGGCCAGGCTGGTCTCAAACTCCTGGCCTCAAGTGATCCTCCTGCTTCAGCCTCCCACTTCGGATTACAGGTGTGAGCTGCCATGCCCAGCCTCTACTAGCTCTTTAACCACGAAACACGGAAGTTTAAAACCGATTTTTTCCACCCACTCCCTCTGTTCAGTTCTTATGTACTTTGTGTGTCGCACCCTATGTACGGGAGAGCCCTGATAAATCTTATGACCTGACGCCCTCTTCACCTCCAGATAATTGAGAGTGCTTGGAAAGTTCCAATGCTTTGTTTGCACGAGTTATGCCAAGAAAGTTCAAAAGTTTGGTTAGATTAGCACTAATATCTGAAGACAAATTTTACATGTTCCATATAAAAATGATTTTAAACTTTTATATCATTTCTTTCGATATCTACAGGGCACCTGCTGGGTGCAAGGTTCCAATGCTACCACAACGGCCTGCGCGTGGCCTCTGACATCCCCAGCCCACAACAGGAGGTGGCCTCGGCCTGGGGTCTTTCTCCTTAGTGGCCTCCAGGGACCACCCTGGTCTGGCTTTGGCCAGGCCGCTGCCTTCCCTCCACTTGACACTAAGCCTGGCTATGGGTTTCCAGGTTATGTACTTGTAAGAACATTCAAACAAAGCCTGTGCTGCTGGAGAAATCTTGCAAGCCAACCATGCTGTTCTTGGAATCTGCAGCTCTTCAGGAAACTGCCTGGCACCGCAGTGAGAACACCTTATCAGCTCAAAGAAAACGGCGTCCGCTTCCTGTCCAGATACTCGTGGGGCGCCCGCCATGGCCGCGTGGTGTTGAAGGGCTGCTCAGCTGGGGCAGCAGAACGAACACAAAGCTTCTCCCCTTCCACACACGCCACACAAGAGAGGATGTGACCGGGGCCTGCACAGGGAAACGAGAGAGGGCCAGTGGAACCCAGATCTGCCTGGACCCCCGACGTGCATCTTGACTTCTGCGGAGAAGCCAGCAGAACGCCTCCACTCCCTGGGGACACCCTGCCCACTCACTTCTCAGTGCAGAGCGGGAAGGTCCAGAACAAGGAATGTGAACTTTCTGTTGTGACCAGATGGCTGTGCCCCGCCAGGTTCAACCACAACCTGCTCACCTGGGAGGGTAACCTCCCCAGGCAGGGGCTGAGGGAGCGGGGACGCCTTTCTGTGCTGAGCTCTGAGATGTGGGGAGACGCCCGACACCCTCAGCTCAGAAACCTCACTGACTAGCTGCGTTTCGCACAGATGTTCTGTCCACACAGAGGGACCCTGCAGAAGGCAGCCGCTCAGGGGCCTCCGCTGCGCCCGCAGCCACACCCCTAACACTGAAGACTTAAGACAAAACTCCTTCCTGTTCTAGCGCTGACCATCTCCGTTCACAATCTTCCCCAGGGCTGGGGCGGATTTTCCTGTTCCCCCAGGAAAAGTCTTGTGCAAAGGGTCCTGACAGCAGTGAAAGGAAAGCAAGCTGAGGCTCCACACACCTGAGCAGAACAGGTGAGACAGAAATGTGTGGTATATTCTTTTTGATTTTTCTATGTATATGCAAATATGTGTTTATATAAGTATGTAATAGAAACTTGTTTAAGAAACAGGGTCTCACTCTGTTGCCTAGGCTGGAGCGCAGTGGTTTTTCACTGGCCTGAAGATAGCACTATGGCTGCAAACTCCTGGGCACAAACGACACTTCTGCCTCGGCCTCCCGCAGAGCTAGGAGTACAGGCATGTGCCATTGTGCCTAGCTTGAAAAATAGTTTAAAGACTATTTATTAATGTGATCTGCAAGGCTGAGGAGGTTTAGAAAAAGCTGGTTTTGAAATACTGGGAAATGAAAGCTTCACAATTTTAAAAGACAAATGCCTGGAGATAGTGTTCTCCATCTCTACAATTTTGTCATTTCAAAAATGTTGTATAGGCCGGGTGTGGTGGCTCACACCTGTAATCCCAGCACTTTGGGAGGCCAAGGCAGGTGGATCACCTGAGATCAGGAGTTCAAGACCAGCTTGCCCAACAGGGCAAAACCCTGTCTATACCGAAAATACAAAAATTATACAGGCGTGGTGGCAGGTGCCTGTAATCCCAGCTACTCGAGAGGCTGAGGCAGGAGAATCAATTGAACCTGGGTCAGAGGTTGCAGTGAGCCAAGATTGTGCCACTGCACTCCAGCCTGGGTGACAGAGCAAGACTGTCTCAAAAAAAAAAAAAAAAAAAAAAAAAAAAAAAAAAAAAAAAAAAAAAAAAAAAAAAAAAAAAAAAGTCATATAAATGAGATACCTGTGACTTTTGAGATTGGCTTTTTCTAATTCAAATAACACCCTGGAGATCCCTCCAGGAAGTTGCCTCTATCACAAGCTCATTCCTTTTTATTGCTGAATAATATTCGGTGGTTCAAGTGCATCACCATTTGTTTAGCAATTCCCTCACACACAGAGAAGGACACTTGGGTTTTTTTTCCACATGGGGCTGTGACAAATAAAGCTGTTAGGAGCAATCGTGTACAGGTTCTTTTGTAGTAAGTTTTCATTTCTCTGAGATAAACACCCAAGAGTGCAATGACTGGGTCATCTGTTAGGAGGATGCTTCGTTTTTTAATAAACTGACAGGCTGTTTTCCGGAGAGGCTGTAGCACTTTGCACTCCCACCAGCGACACAGGAGAGACAGTTTCTCAGCAGCCTCACCAGCCCCAGCGGTGCCATTCTGGCAGATGTGAAGTGGTGTCTCCTTGTGGTTTTAATTTGCATTTCCCTAGTGGCTAATGACGCTGAATATCTTTTCATGTGCTTCTGGCCACATGTATTAATAAATCCTCTTTAGCAAAAGGGGTTTTTCATGTCTTTTGCCAATTTTTGTGTTCTTCTGAGATGGAGTCTCGCTCTGTCACCCAGCTGGAGTGCAGTGACGCAATCTTGGCTCACTGCAACCTTCGCCTCCTGGGTTCAAGCGAGTCTCCTGCCTCAGCCTCCCAAGTAGCTGGGACTACAGGTGCACGCCACCACACCCAGCTAATTCTTGTATTTTTGATAGAGATGGGGTTTTTCACCATGTTGGCCAGGATGGTCACGATCTCTTGACCTCGTGATCCGCCCGCATCGGTTTCCCAAAGTGCTGGGATTACAGGCGTGCGCCACCGTGCATGGCTCTTTTGCCCATTTTCTGGTTGGACCGACAGGGTTATTTTACTGATGTGTTTGAGAGTTCCTTATCTGTATATGTAGATGCTTTGTCACAAGTAGTTTGCAAGTATTTTCTCCCTGTCTGGGGCTTTTCATCCCTCCTACTCCCAGTGTTAGGGTCTTCTGCAGAGCGATGGTTTTTAACTTTGTTGATGCCTAATGGATTGACTTTCCCTTCCAGACTCTGCTCTGGTATCGCATCTAACACCTCTCTTCACCAAGCCCAAGGTTCCGAAGACTTTGTCCTACGTTTCCCAGAAGTCTTTGCTTTTAAGAGAGACTCTCACTCTGACGCCCCGGCTGGAGCAGCGGCATGATCTCGGCTCACTGCAGCCTCTACCTCCAGGGCTCAAGCGCTCTCCTTGCCTCAGCCTCCTGAGTTGCTAGGACTATAGGCACACATCACCATGTCTGGCTATTTTTATTATTATTATTATTTCTTTGTAGAGACGGGGGTCTCACTATGTTGCCAAGGCTGGTCTTGAACTCCTGGGCTCAAGACATTTATCCACCTTGGCCTCCCAAGTGCTGGGATTATAGGCATGAGTCACCATGCCCAGCTAGAAAAGCCTTGTAATTGTACAACTTACATTTAAATCTGTTATCCAATCTGAAATAGTTTTTGTATATGCTGAAAGGCTGAGCTAAGGTCCACTTTTCTGCCTCCTGTGCCCCATGGCCTCGGCGCTGCTGAGTGGCTCCTGTGCCTCTGTCCAAGCCAGGTGCCCACACTTATGTGAGTCTACACCTGGGGCTCCCTGCTAGTCCACTGACCTCTCCAGCAGCAGCATGCTCAGCAGAGGTCAACCAATGCAGACTTGATGACTGTAACTTCACTGCAAGTCTCAAAGCTGGGCAGAAGAGCTCCTCCCACTTTATCCTTCTTTTGCAAAATTGCTCCAGCCATTCTATTCCAGTTCCTTTACCTGTCCATAGAAATTTTAGAATAATCTTGTTTTACACCATAAAAATTCTCGCTATGATTCACAATGTAATTTTAGTAACATTTTATTAATCTAGTAAATCCAAAATATAATGTCAGCATTAATAAAAGTATTTTTAAAAGATATAAAAAGGTATTAAGGAACTTTTTCATACTAAGCCTTAGCAATCCAGTGTATATTTTACCCTTACCACCTATCTTAATTTGGACCGGACACATCTCAAGTGCTCAGAAGCCAGCCCTGCTCTCGAGGCTCAGGGAAGGCTTATGGAAGCAGGAGGCGCATCTTTCCCCCTGGGCACGGGGCATCGTCACAGCATCAAAAGCACTCACTAAGGGGAAAAAGCAAATGTATTTTCAAAAACATGTGCCGCAGAACCATCCTGAAAGATGCTGTGGGGGCCTTCAGGGGCCTGTGGGCAGGAGGAGAGGGACTCTGGCTAAGTCAATCTGTGAAGCCCCACACATTCCCACTCTGGAGTCACGACACACACTGGAAGAAAGGCCCCAAGAAGTCCCACAACAACAATCTCTTGAGATTTTTGTTTTGTTTTGTTTTTTTGAGACAGAGTCTCACTTTGTCGCCCAGGCTGGAGTGCAGTGGCGCGATCTAGGCTCACCGCAACCTCCACCTCCCGGGTTCAAGGAATTCTCCTGCCTCAGCCTCCAAAGCACCTGGACTACAGGCACATACCACCACGCCCAGCTAATTTTTGTATATTTAGTAGATATGGGGTTTCACTGTGTTGGCCAGGATGGTCTTGATCTCTTGACTCGATCTCTAGGTCTGCTCACCTAGGCCTCCCAAAGTGCTGGGATTACAGTCCTGAACCACTGCGCCCAGCTGAGACGTGTTCTGTCCAGCGGGTTCCCAAATTTATCTGGGCAAAGAGCACCTTTTGCACATAGTGATGAATGTGCTAAAAAAGATGGTCCACACTGCAGACTCCTGGGGTCAGCAGAGGGGCAGGGCCTGGCTTTGCTCCAAGAGGACTAGATGCCAGGCCCAGGGTATGAGTCCGCCTCTGCCGTTCACCAGATGAGAAAGACCTCAGTGAGTCATGGCCCCTCCGTGGGCCTCAGTGTCCTTACCTTACGATAAAATGGGGGGGCCTAGGACTCACCAAGTGCCTTTCAGCTGACACAACTTCCACATTTCTGCTCACTGTTACCATCTCACAAAACAAGGATAAAACACAGATACGGATGTGTAGACAGAGATTTTTGACCCAGCTTCCAAGGCTGTGATGAAATGGCGTCATAGAGCAACCACTCCTCACTGCCTGCTACCCAGCAGTTAAAATGCATGCATTCTATAAGCCGGTGGTAACTCCCTTTGTAATCTCATTTCTCATTAAATACAATGCTTTCTTCCAGCCTCATCCAGGGGTCCCACATGTCCCAGAAGTGTTTGGGGGACCGTCCTTGGCCGTGCATTCCTCCCACAGGACCCCCTCGCCTCCCACACCACCACCTCTGCCTCCGCCTAGGGTCGCCCTCCCTGTCACTGTCCCTCTCGAGTAGCAGCTGCCATTATTAAAGCCACAGGCTGTCCCTGTCCGGGCTCATACCCTTCCTCCGCCACTGGAGTAATCCCACAGGAGGCAGGGCAGGATTCCAGTCGCAGGCAATGGCACACCAGAAGGAGACCTGGCAGGACCTGGCAGGGCTCAGTGGCTCCGTGTCAGACATCTCACTGCCCAGAGATGTGTCCAAGAGCCGCTCACTGACCCTCTGGTTCCCAATCTGGGACCTACAGGCCCACAGTGGGTCTCGAAAGTAGACACGAAGAGCCCAGTGTCCCTCTCCACGTGTCCTGAAACACGACAGACACGAACAGGGGTCTTCTGTCGTTACCACTGACAGCCAAACAGCAGCCTCCTTCCCTGGGACGGCTGCCATTCCTCCAGACTGTATCACCTCTCCAGCACCCAGGCTCAAGACATGGGAACACAAGGTGTGTTCTGACAGGCTCTGCTGAGTGCAGCCTTTCCGGCAGCCGGCCGGCCTCCACCTGCACAGCAGCACACCTATGTACCAGGACCCTCCTAGGCCTGGCCCGGTCCATCAGCAAGGAAGGCCCCAGGACACAATGGATCATCGGGTCCTTTCATTTACGAGTCTTTTCATCTTCTCTAAAATAATGTTTATTCTATACAAAGCAAATAGCTATTACATAACTATAAATAGTTCAAGGTTTTCTTAGACTATTTCTTTTATGATTTATCTTCTTTTCTCACTTTCTGAACCTCTTGGTTTCATCAAAATGCTACCTATCCTGGGCATGGTGGCTCTCGCCTATAATCCCAGCACTTTGTGAGGCCGAGGCAGGCGGATCACCTGAGGTCAGGAGTTCGAGATCAGCCTGACCAACATGGTGAAACCCCGTCCTCGACTAAAAATACAAAAATTAGCCTGGCGTAGTGGCAGGCGCCTGTAATCTACTCGGGAGGCTGAGGCAGGAGAATTGCATGAGCCAGGGAGGCAGAGGTCACAGTGAGCGGAGATCATGCCATTACACTCCAGCCTGGGTGACAGTGAGACTCCATCTCAAAAAAAAAAGTTATCTATATAAATACCTTTAAAAAACAAAAAGTGCCCCTTCTCCACTCCCCCATTTTCTATCCCATTCTCCAGGGAGGCCGTCCGAGCCTCCATCTTTCTGCTGTATCTGCTTCTACAACTCAAAATAAGACCTCTCTGAGAGGCCTCAGTTCTCAAAGTTGGATCTCAAATTTTTACTACTTCTTACGGCAGATGAAAGGCTAGCTTCCTTAGAGTCTCTTCCACTCCCCTCATTTCCCAATATGATTACAGTTAAATCAATGTATATATTAGGACTCTGAAAATATTATTGGCTGTCTTGACAAGTTCATTATTAATACGTTTTCTTCAAAAAAAAATAATAAATAATGAATTTAAACAAGTTCATCATCAGTAACTTTAAAGTTAATTGATTTATTATTTTTACTTGGGCTTTATTTTTTGTAGTTTTAATTTTTTTGACACGTAATCAATTGTACCTATTATGGGGTACAAATTGATGCTTATAATGGACAGCGAGCAGATCAGGGAATACGCACATCCATCATCGCAAACAGGTATCAGTTCTTTGCATTAGAAACGTTCAGTATGCTGTGCATACATTTTGCTTCCTACTGTTGTGTGGGGCAGAGGCGGAGGTCGGGGGGGCGGGAGGGCCAAGGACAACGCAAACTGCACACTGCTGGGCACGCTGAGCCACTGGATTCGGCTGGACGAAAGCACCGTATTTAGTGAGATTAGAAAGGAAGGGCATTACAGCGGGTTTCTAGCACCATTAGGTGGCTTCAGGCACACGAGGACTTTTTTTTTGTGAGATGGAGTTTTGCTCTCGTCACCCAGGCTGGAGTGAAGTAGAGAGGTCAGGTTCCAGCAATTCTCTGCCTCGGCCTCCCGAGTAGCTGCTACTACAGGCGCCCGCCACCACGCCTGGCTAATTTTTATAAATTTAGTAGAGACGGGGTTTCACCATCGTGGCCGGGCTGGTCTTGAACTCTGACCTCATGATCCACCCACCTCAGCCTCCCAAAGTGCTGGGATGACAGGCGTGACCCACTGCGCCCAGCCCACGGGGCTTTTGTCTTTGCTGTCTGTGTGCAGTTTCACGCGCTGCATGCACACAGGCCCTGTTGCTGGTGGTGGCGGGAGGAGAAGGCACCCATGGCCGCATCTTCCCCATCCTGCGATGGCTTATCCTTACTGTTTTTCACCGGCTCAGACCGATGAGCTGGCCCAGGGGTTCCGCTGTGCTTCCTAGCACTCCCCTCCTTGTCCCATGCCCTTGAGGTCTACACAAGCTGCATCCTGGGCCACCCCTTGCCCATCACCCTTCTCCTGCACGTGGAGCTGCTTCCTGAGCCTCACTGCTTCCGTTTCCTTGGTTTACTCCCTGCCTCTGGAAAGCGCATTTTCCTGTAGTTTCCATAGGAGGGCACATGGGGGTGTATCTTGTGGGAGGATGTGTCATGTCTGTGAATGTTCTTATTCTACCCCCACACCTCAATTGGGCTGCCTGGGTACCCAGTCACTGGTCACTGTCACTCCTAATGCCCAGTGTCCAAGGAAGGACTCCATGATCCATCAGCTTCCAGCGTTGTGGCTGATGCACCTATATCTTTCCTTCCAGCAAATCTCTTCTGTGCAGCTCTCTACCTCCAGAACCTTTCAGAAGTTTTGCTCTAGCTCCTGCGACCTGAAATTCTGTGACCTGCTTTGATGCTGTGCACTGACTGGGCCTTCATCCCAGCACCATGTCCTCAGCCCCACCGTTTTCTTGTACTGTTTATGATTTCTTCTCTGTTCTCACCTTCTGAACTCTTAGTTTCATCAATGATGATATCTATAGTTCTCATTTTCACATCTGGTTCTTTAAGAGGGAGAGAAAGGTGTGCACACTACCATCTCAAAATGGAAACGGTGCTGGGCGCGGTGGCTTACACCTCTAATCCCAGTAGTTTGGGAGGCTGAGGTGGGAGGATCACTGAAGCCCAGGAATTTGAGACCAGCTTGAGTAACATGGAGAAACCCCATCTCTACAAAAAACACAAAAATTGACCAGGCATGGTGGCACACACCCATAGTCGCAGCCACTCAGGAGGCCGAGGTGGGGAGACTGCTTGAACTCAGGAGGTAGAATTTGCAGTGAGCTGAGACGGAGATTACACCAATGCCCTCCAGCCTAGGTGATGAAGCAAGACTGCCTCGGAACATAAAAAAAAAGCAAACCGAGGCAGTATAGACTCCACCACACTGATGGGTGCTCTAACTGGCTGTCCTGTGTTTGTTTAATAAAAAAACGGTGGGAGGTCTGATTCCCACTTAACGATAAGGCTTGAGTGATCCTAAAGGGCTTGGATGGTGGAGGGGCTGTGAGTGCTGGCTTAGCATATTTTAAAAAGCAGGTTCTCATGCATTCTCAGCATGAGGACAGGGAGGGCACAGCAGAGGGAATGAGAAGAGGCAGAGAGCAAAGCCTGGAGACGTACGGGGAACAGGACCCAGGGAGGCAAGAGGAATCCAGATGACAGGACCGCCTGCCAGTCAGAGCAGAGGCGGCTGCTCAGAACAAGGACCCTGTTAACCTCTCGCCTAACGAGGCGCTACAACAGCATTTATGGTTTTGGTCGCAATAAAAGGCAAACCTACTATAACTAATTACCATATACATATATATATATATATATATATATATATATATATTTGTGTGTGTGTGTGTGTGTGTATAGAAACTTACACAAGGCCAGAGGCCCAGTGGGTTCTGTGACACCTGGAACACCCTTTCTCAAAAGCAGACTCTTGGTCCAGTGAGTGGGAAGTTAAAGTCCAACCACATTTATGTCCTGCAGGTCCAACCCCCATCAGGAATGAAGGACCCCGGACTGACACTGAGCTTGCCTGCAGCTGCATCATTCAGTCAAGGTTTACTGATGATGCCTGTAATAGGTCAACACTCAGAGCTCTCCGGTGGAGACCCAGACCACGGCAAACAAGGGGCTCAGTCAGAGGGAGCCAGGAACAGACGGTGCATCTCAGGCAAGAAAAGCATCACCTCTGATAAAGCCAGGCTCCAGCCGTCTGTGCTCATCAGACCCCACAGGCTTAGAGGACTCCAGGCCAGGGTGCAGATCTCAGCTTCTCCTGCTCTGAGTAAGATTCATGTAGGATGAGTGGCTTCAGCGGGACCCCGCCCAGTCCACGCTCCTCCGCACCCTAAGTCATCCTTACTGCCTCCTCTGGAAACCCCTTCTGCCCTGGAGGGTCCCTCTCCTGCATGCTCCCACCCAAGCCCCTTTGTTGTCTGCACCTCTCCTCCAGAGCCTCCACAGGGGGTATCCCAAGCTGGCTACCTGGACCTCCTTCCCTCTGAATGTAGCACTTCCCCCAACCCCCAACTCCCAAGCCAGCCTCCTGGAGGCGCCCCGCCCTCCCCAGGCCCCAGAGGCAGCTCCACCTGCACCTGGAACCAGGAGCAGCCAGGCTCTTTGAGTTTTGCCAGTATCCCCACGGAAGTGTTTCCTAAAACGCTACTCCCTGCATTTCGGTTGACAGCTTAAACCGTTCATCCCAGTTTTAAACAGCTGCAAGGGACAACATTTCCAGCATACTGTAAATATTGACTTAAAATAAAACCGCCATGTCGCTCTTGTAAACATATCTATCGGAATCTAGGCACGACAACGTGACAGCCATGGCCATCTATTTACAATGGACATGAGCGGGCTCTTCTTTAAGGGCCAGAAAGTGTCCCCTTCTTCCTCCAGGAACTCCTATTTCTGTTACTACGAAATGCAAACCCGGCGTCGTATATTCGTGCTTGAAATTACTCTATTGACTCCCCCACTGTAAGTTTCTGCAACACAAACATGCATATAAATTGAATTTGTCTTGATTTTCTACAGCCACGGGGTTGTGCTAACTTCTCCTGGATCGAACGGTCACTGCAGTACAGTCGTGTGTGCTCGATGTGGTGATACATTCTGAGAAGTGCATTGCTGTGGGATTCTGTAGTTGTGCAAACAGGACAGAGTGTGCACACACAACCCTGGATGGTACAGCCTACTACACACCTAGGCTCCAAACCCGTACAGCACTCAACTATACACATACTGTAGGCACCTGTAACATGACAGTATCTGTTTATCTAAACATACCTCAACATGGAAAAGGTACAGAAAAAATATGGTACTGTGATCTTAGCGACCCGCATCAGACAAGCGGTCCACCTCAAACAAAATCTCCTTACGTGGTGAGACTACAACTGAAACACCACCAATCAAAACAGGAGCAGTCTGCGCTTTGACAAACATCATCTAACATAAAAGCTGTGTTTCATGGAAGAGAAAGAGCTCCCCCCAATCAGTTCACATATCATGGACAAACGCTCACCTCTGTCCCTATTCCTCTTTCTAGAAATGTGAGCGCAGAGAAGCCGGTTCCAGAAATAAGGAGTTGGGAGCAGAAGATGCTGGGTCACAGCAGAGTCCCCCAGTGCCACATCCTCTCAAGTTCCGAGCCCAAATTTATCAAAGATCAACTTGCCATCAACGATCACCATGAATGCCACTGGCAGAGGCTCCCGCGTACTACAGGCCTGTGGCCCAAGGGGAACCACTCCCCAACGCTCTCACATCTGCTGGGACCCCGTGGTTCCCACAACCCTGGGACCGGCACTGCAAGAGGGGCCTTTCCTTAGGAGGAGCCTTTTGAGGAATAGACGTGCGCCCAGGGCAGGGGCTTCTCCCACTCTGAAGGGTAGTTTGAAGATGTCTGGTCTACAGGGCCCCCGAGTCCCTCAGGTCACCCCCACACCCAGGACACAGCCATCACCTGCACTTCAGTAAACAGCAACTCCAGTCACCCACCAAACCACGCATTTCCCAACCAAACCAGCAGCAGGCCTGCCTGGCTCTGGAGCTGGCTCTGTGCCGCCCCATCTCCCCTTCTGCCTCCAAACTATGTGGAGTGGAATCAGGCGGGGCCTGGATTCCTGTGATGCCAGCTCCATCCCACCACTGCTCAAAGCCCCTCAGCTCCATCCCCACCACTGCTCTGCCCAAGGCCCCTCAGTGGCATCCACAAGGCACTCAGACTAAAATCTCTGCTGGGGGCCTAGCCCCTGCTGCCCGCCTGCACGCCTGCACGGCCACACTGGCTTGTCCCATCCCGGGCTCATGCCACCCCAGGGCCTTTGCACTTGCCACCATCTGCCTGGTAGAGCAGGCACCACCCTGCCCGGTTCCACCAGAGGCTCCCTCAAAGCACTGGTCTGTGCTGTGGCCCCTCCTCACACAGCCCCTTCTAGTCCCACCCCCAAGTGCCCCATCCCTGGCCCGCCACCTGCCTGCCCCCCTTCCTTTCTTCATGCTCTTCCCACCGCCTTAACTGAGAGTTAATGATTTTCTGTCTACACCACCTCCCGCCTGCCAACCTACCCCCACCACCAGAACATCAGGTCCACCAGGTGTAAGGTGTAGCCCTCTCTCCCATCCACTACAGCTTGGGGCGTGTAACAGGTGTTCAACAAACACCGGTGGAAAGAATGAACCAATGGCTGAATGAATATCTACACACACTAGCACTGTGAGGTGAGGTGAATTGGGCAGGGCCATTCACACTTTACAAATGAGGAACTGAGTCTGAGAAAGCATTTGGGTCTCTGCTCGCCATCCCAGCCTCTGAGCACACAGGTGGAAGACACAGTTGCCTTAAATCTCCCTTCACTGCAAAATGGCAGGACTGTTCTTTCCTCACCCTCTGCACAGATAATGACATCAAAAATGGTATGAGCGCCACATCCTAAGTGAACAGAGTCCTTTGTCAAATATAATTATTCTAAGACAAGCTAGCAGCCTTCCAACTACAGTTGATAATTACATTTATTTATTTGTCTTCTGGAGAAATAACCATCCCGCCTGCTTCCCAAATGGGACATACTAGTTTATTCCTTGCCTGCTACTTTCCTGCAAAAAGTTTGAATCACAGATGTAAGAAGAAAAACAAACTATTAAAAAAAAATTATTTTTTTCTTTTGAAAATTTAAATTATAGAGCTAGTACTTCTTAATCTTTCACCATAAGGCAGCGATGTCGGGAAATCTGGGGAGGGAGTGAAGCAGTGAAAACGTGGAACATGTGAAAATGTCCGAGCTTGAAACAAAATATGGTAGCGGTGTGTGCACCGGGGTGGGATCACCTCCCTTTTCAAACGCGTCTACACCAGTGCATTCTCCCAGGAGAACTGTCACTGCTACTGTTTAGAGTTCATCACAAAACCACTGACGCCTTTACATGTCATCCTTAAAAACACCTTCAGGAACCAAGCTGGGTTCTCCAAATTCACTTGAGTCTGGCTTAAGCCAATATGTTTTTTTAAAACAAGGTTGGCAGCTTTAAATACACACATAGGTCCACGTGTCTCTGATCACACACTTGTTTCTACCGTTTTAAACTCTCTTTGGGAGCTTGGGGGTGAGGGGCAATTTCTGAGCATTTGTGGGGGAAAAACCCATCCACGACCTCACGGGCTTAAGGAAGGCAAATGGGTGATGAGTCTAACCACCAGGCAGTGGTATTTATTTCCATGAGTTTTCATTTCTGTCTTCTCAACGCCGACTCCTGCGTGAACACCTCCCCTCTCGCCTGAGGCCGCACGTGGCCCCGTCCCCACCTGTCCGCGCGAGGCGGGCCTCACCTGGGCGGCGGGCGCACCCAGTCCCCGCACGGCCGGCCACCCACCCCAGGCAGGCGCGTCACCCGTCCATCCACCTCGCTACCTTCGCTCTGCCACCAAAAGTCTTACGAAAATAAGGCGCAGGGGGCCTGGGGACCCCATCACCCGGACTCAGCTTCTCTAAACGCGGGGGTGGGGTCCAGGGACCCTCCCGTGCGCCCCGCACGGGCTATTCCCGAGGGCGGGGACAGCGACATCCCCGAGGCCCTCGGCGACGAGGCCGCCCGGGGACAGGGACCGCGGGGCCACGGGCCGGGGGCGGCGGAGACCCCGCGCCGCGCCCACGGGAGAACGCGGCCCGGCAGCTCCGCGGCTCCACACTGGGCCTGGCCGCGGGCGGGCGGGCGGGAGGCACAAGGCCGGGGGCGGGGGCGCTGGGCCCAGCCAGGAGCGCCCGCGGCGGCGGGACCCGGCGGGCGGGCGGCGCGCAGGGCGATCCCGGAGCGGCTCCGGGAAATCCAGCCGGGTTTTGACTCCGATCGCCAACGGTGCCCGCAGCCGGCGAATGTAACAAAGAACAGTCGGCATGGCGGCTGGACCGGGGCGGCGCGCGGCGGCCGGGCGCGGGGGGCGGGGGGCGCCAGGTCCGGGGCGCGCCGGGGCTCGCGGGGGCGGCCGGTGTGGGCCGGGACGGGCGGGGCGCGCGCCGGGGCGGGCGGCAGGCGCGGGGCCCAGAGCTTTACCTGCCTTTGGAATGTGCAGAGCGGGATCGGATCCGGACTCCGGGTTGCGATCCGCTCCGGAAACTGCGCAGCACCGGAAGCCGGGGGGCGGTGGCGGGGCATGGCGGGACTTGTAGTTTGCGTCCGGGCGCGGGGGGCGCGCGAGAGACGATGGCGCGGCTGGCGAGGCCTGCGGGTGGGACTGCGGGATGTGGGCGGCGTGGACGGGCAGCTGGAGCTCGCGGAGCGGGTCTGGCAGGAGGGGAGTCCGCGGGCGGCCCCCTCCCACGTGGCACGACCCCGCCGCCCACGCGCGCGGGCAGCTCCCCCTCCATCTCTCCTCGGACGCGCTTCTTGCGGGGTTGGGCAGTCGTGGCTGTGGGTGGGGTTGAGTTTTTTCTCTGGAGCAGGCCTGGGACTTGCCCCCACTCACGGTGGCCTCTGGATTCGGCCGGCGGGGCGGGCTTTGGGACACGAGCTCTGTGCCCGCGAGGGGGCGGGAGGGGAGTCCGGACGGACGGGCCCGGCCACGGGACAGGCGAGCACCGGGCCAACCGCGGGCCTGGCTCTAGGTTCTTCCCCGGGGGCCCGTGTGGCCTCTCTTGACCCCCTCCGCCTAGTGTGTGCCATCACAAAACGTTGAGACGGAGACGCCACGGACCTTTCACCTTAGTCCTGGCCGCCCACGTTCGGAGAGGCAGACTGTCTTGTTCGTTGCTGCCTGGCAAAAAACCTCCATTCAGAAAGACAAGTGATGAACCGGGGCAACGATTTTAAATTGGTACTACAAAAGGGCTCCTTTCCCTCTTGTATATGACGCTCTTAGGAATCAATAAATTTATAAATATGTATATAGAAACATGAGCAAAGCATGTGGTTGGATGGACAGTTCGTAGGAAATTCGATGTTTCTTAAGTATATGAGCTGTTCAACTACGCCGTAATAAGAGAAACAAAGTCACCGTGAGATCATTTTTATTAGATTAGCAAAGATTTTTTAAAAGTTTAATACAGCCTGGACAACATAGCCAGACCCTGTCTCTAAAAACCTTAGCTGGGCTCAGTGGCACGTGCCTATAGTCTCAGCTACTCAGGAGGCTGGGGCAGGAGGGTCACTTGATTCTCACAGTTTGAGGCTGCAGTGAGCTGTGATCTTGCCACTGCACTCCAGCCTGAGCAACAAAACCAGCGAGACCTTGCCTCAAAAAAAAGTTTGAATTTTGAAGAAACTAGAGAAACAAGCTCTCTCCTCCTTTGCTGGTAGGAGAATAAATTAGTATAGCTTCCATTCAGATAATTTGTGGATATCCATAAAAATTCTAAATGCACATAGCCTTTGACCCACATGCAGGATTGATGCCAGAGACAGACTTGCTTTCGTGAATGTTAGATGTATAAGGTTAGTCATAACCACGTGCCATCCCATGGGAAGTGTTGCACCTGGGCACATCCGTAGGGTGCAGGCTGGGCAGCCAGAGACAGAGTAGGCAAGTGTTGCTCTGTTAAGCCTGGGTTCTCTGCCTGGCTCAGCATTCTGCAGTGGCTTCTGTGTTGCCCTATGCTAGGCCGTCGCATGGCTCCCCAGACCTTTCTGGAGCCTCCCCCACGTCCGCCGTCTCCCTGCTTGTCACCACCTGGGACATCACGCCCCCCTCCAGCCTCCTGTCCCTCAAGCCTGTTCCCAAGGCCTTCTGCACTCCATCTTCAAACTCTTCCCAGGTTTTCCACAACCTCTGTATTCAGGTCTCCGCCCAGCTCCAATCCCACTGCCACCACGACAGCTAATGGACACTCCCTCTACACACACCGCTGGTGACATCACTCACAGTTCCAAAATGGCCAGATGACTGGTTCTCTGGGGCTCAGCACATGAAATAGTCCTCAGTATATGTGAATAAAAGGTTGTTTAAAGAAAAAAGCGATAGGTCGAAGGCAAGTGGAATAACTGAAAGTAAACAAAAGACTTCACCCACCCTAAGCCGTTTCTCCTAATTCTACATACAGCCCAGGGCTGGAATTCACTTACATGATAATCATCAGGTCTTTAAGAGGATTCTCAATGTGTCCACTATAATCCTTCAGTACAGTCTAGAAATGATACCTCTTAAGGCAGATTCATCTCCAAAATTTTAATGTTAAAAAAAAAAGGTTTGTTGCTTAAGGTGTCAAATTTTCATTATTAACAACTAATTCGGCCAGGCAGGGTGGCTCATGCCAGTAATCCCAGCACTTTGGGAGGCTGAGGTGGGCAGATCACCTGAGGTCAGGAGTTCAAGACCAGCCTGGCCAACATGCTGACACCCCGTCTCTAGTAGAAATACAAATATTAGGCGTGGTGGTGGGCACTTGTCATCCCAGCTATTCAAGGATGCTGAAACAGTAGAATCACTTGAGCCTGAGAGGTGGAGGCTGCAGTGAGCCGAGGTCATGCCACTGCACTCCAGCCCCTGGGCAACAGAGCGAGACTCTGTCTCAAAAAAAAAGAAAGACAAAAACAAATGCAACATACAACTTTGAATAATGGGCAGGAAAAAATAGAAAAACATCTATAAAGGTTGTTATTGGGGAAAACGGGACATCTGAACATGAACTATGATACTGGATACACATCCACTCACACACCCACAAATTAGGGGATGGCATCTCGACTATTTAGTAGACGTTTATTATAGGAGTATGTAGGTTTTCCAGAGTGCTGTTATGTGACTTGAGCCTGGGCCCTGCCTCTGACCTCGATTTCTCCCAGTTCCAGGGAAGGAGACCAGCTTTTTCCTCATGATCTTTTAAATCTTTTAAAGATTTAAATCTTTAAATCTTAAATCTTTAAATATTTTAAAGACGTAGGGTTCCTGCTTTTAGAAGATTCCACTCTGAGGCTGAAGGTGCCAAAAGCTGCTTGAGAAGTGGCCTTTGAACTCCGCCTGGGACGACGGTGAGGAGAAGGAAGCAGGAGAAATCATTCTTGGTTTAACAACAACAACAAAAAAAGTCCCACAATCTAAAGGTCATTCCTTGCTCCATCAGTGATCAAACTGCCCAAAAGAAAAACATGAGAAACAAGGCAGAGGCCCTGGGCATTCCTGCTGGGCGGGCGAGAAGGGTGGGACCCCTGAGCTTTCAGGGAAGCTGAGGCTTCTTCCAGCCACGGGGGTGTGAAGAGGAAGGAGTAAAGGAAAAAAGGAGAGACCAAGAGAGAGCTCAGCGCCTCCACACAGACACTTTCCCATCTCCAGGGCCACCTGCGGTCCCGGCCCAGGCCAGCTACCTCTGTCACCTCTGCGTCCAGAGGTGATCAGCCTCCCTGATCACTTGAGGTCAGGAGTTTGAGACCAGCGTGGCCAATGTGGTGAAACCGTGTCTCTACGGAAAATACAAAAATTAGCTGAGTGAGGTGGCAGGCGCCTGTAATCCCAGCTTCTTGGGAGGCTGAAGAAGGAGAATGTTTGAACTCAGGAGGCAGAGATTGCAGTGAGCCAAGATCATGCCATTGCCCTCCAGCCTGAGTGACTGCGCCCAGTCTGTCTTTCATATAAAAGCTGTGCTTGCTACCCAGCTAGGCTATAAATTAATAAATCCCCTGAACTTAGTCCAGTGCTCTACCTGGTCCAGCAATGATGATCACCTGCTGATAACCCTTCTGTGAAGGTGCCCAGGGTCCCTGCACATCCACCTTTATAATTATCAATGACATTAATGTAGATATATAAATACGTAGGCAATTAGTTTTGAATGCCTGTCACAGCAGCGTGTGACTTGCAGTTTCCACCGTGGACAGTCACAGTGTGGAGCTGGGGAAGGTCCGTGGAGGAAAGCTGATGTTTCAATGTCACCATCGCGAAGGAGGGTCTGGCCTTGGCAGCTTTCTCTCCGGGGGATCACTGTGCTGTGTCGGCCATCCCAGTGTCCAGCCCCCTTTGGTGAGTGAGCTGCATTTTAAAAATAAACTTTATTAACACAGACACGCATCACCCTGTCTTCGTAGGGGTGCTAAGGTCAAAACAGCATGTGACCATCCCCTCCAGTGGCCTGCTCTGTCCCCAGCACTGGGTCCTGGGTGAGGGGCGTGAGGTAGATGGAGGCAGAGCTGCTGTCTGTGCTCACGTTGGGGTCATCAGCTGAGCGTCTTCCTTGCTCTGCTAGGTGGGCAGTGACTGTACGAAGCCCTGGGGGATATAGGAAATGAGAGCAATGCCGGACAGCGAAGCCGGAAAGCCGGAGGCCTGAGCCACGCTGCGGGCACGGCCCTTCCGCACTCATGGAGGAGCTCCTTCGTGGAGAAGGCAGGCTTGAGTTGGGTTAGACCATTCGAAGAGCGAGTGTGAACTGCCAGGCACGAGGACCGAGGGTGGTTGAGCTGGCTTAATCTGGGCAGTGTAGAACACACTGGCAAGAACACAGCGCTCACCTGGAGGTGATCAGCTTCGGAAAGTTGGTAAATTAGGAAAAGCTTGGCCTCCAGCCACTCACTCCAGCCTCCACCCGGAGCATCAGCACAAAGTGGGTCCCACTGGCCACACAGAGCAAGCAAGAGTTGAATCACTGGGGCCCGAACCACTTCTAACAAGAAACGCTGCCATCACCACCCTGCGGTGCCCAGTAAATGGAGCAGAAGACCTGGAACCCAGCTGGGAAGTATCAAGCTCCCTCTGAGGGTCTACACGTGTCTAGCGGGTGGGCGGGGCAGCCGAGAGGAAGGGTCCGGGGCGTGGGGGCAGGAGGCTGGGCCTGTCCAGCAGCTTTCTCCAGGACCCCAGCTCTCCATTTGCTCTGGTATGTGGGCACTGCAGGGGAAATGAAGGCTGACGGAGACCACGGGAACTGATGACCACCAAGGAGGCAAGATGCCTCCATGGGGTCCCACAAGACACGTCTGTGACCCCCGACTCCACTGCCTCCACCCCAGAACCCCTGTGAGCCCCATGCACGTGCAGACACCATTGCACCCGTGGCTGAGCCAGGTACCAGTGCCCCTCTGCATGCACGTGGGCCACCCACCAGGGTGCGGAATGGACAACGGCTTCCTAGGATGGAAGAACGCTTCCCCCCACCCAGGTGAAGAGAGCCCCTCAGAAGGTCCTTGTGCACCGCGTGGGGCATGGCTGCCCTTCACAAGGACCACCAGACACGCACCCTTGTGTGGGCTTCGTACTCCTGTTCCACTCCCTCGGCCGGACCTCGGCACTCCATTGGCACTTCCCAGGTGTGTCACCCTCAGGCCACTGCATACCGGGCTCTGCCGCTGGGGGAGCCCAGGACAACGGTCCCTGATGTGCAGCATCCACAATTCACCCTGACCCAAGGGTCACTGGAAACACTTTTTTTTTTTTTTTAAGACAGAGTCTCACTCTGTCTCCCAGGCTGGGGTGCAATGGTTAGATCTCGGCTCACTGCAACCTCCATCTCCCCGCTTCAAGCAATTCTCTTGCCTCAACCTCCCAAGTAGCTGGAATTACAGGCGAGTGCCACCAAACCTGGCTAATTTTTATATTTTAAGTAGAGACGGGGTTTCACCATGTTGGCCAGGCTGGTTTCAAACTCCTGACCTCAGATGATCCACCCACCTCGGCCTCCCAAAGTGCTGGGATTACAGGCGTGAGCCACTGTGCCCAGCCTGCCTCTTCTTTGATGTTAATTGACTGTGATGGTTTGTCACTTGCAGTGACCTGATGAAGGGAACAGTAAGAGAAGACCTGAGGCCTCCAGGACAGAACAGGACTCGGGCAGAACAACCCAGCATGTAGTGTTCCGTATGCACATTTATTTATTTCAAAGATTGTTTGTGTTCCAGCCACATCTTCTCCAAAGGAGCCCACGCAGCCTGTGCACAGGCAAGGTGCAGGGCTGTCTTCGGTGTTTAAAGTGCTACTGAGGAATACAATCATTGTCACGAAAGTTCATCATTGCACTCCAGCGTCAGGCCAAACCTTTCCGCGGACCTGGAAAACCTGCCATTTTCTTCTTTATAAAATGCAGTTTTGACATAACATTGGTAAACAACAAACCAGAAGCCTAAATGATGCGTGGTGCGTTACTGCCCAGCTGCTAGCTGCGGGAACGGGGCAGTGGACTGTGTTTCAAATGTAAACGGTCATGGGCCCAGGGTAACCTGAGTTTGCCCTGCAGGATTCCGCAGGGGCCTTGCCCTGTGCAGGATGCTTTGGTCATCGTGTCTGGGTCAGTTTGGGGCAGTGGGGAGAGGGCCTGGCAGCAGGGTTTATGCCAGTCCGGAGGTCTGTTTCCATCTGACAGAGATAAATGTCCTGATTGCCACCGTCCACCAATTCGTACTCGGAAGTTTCCAGATTAAGAGTCGTGAGACTATTACCCAGGAAACACCAGCCTTTGGTGGCCAGCAGCGTAAATTGATCTTTCCCTCTCTGCTCAAAGAAACTCTGCAACTCTCATCTGTAGATGTGGCCAGTAAAACCCAAGCACAAACCTAAATGGGCACCAATTTGTTACTGAGTGGCCGCTGGCGAGTAGCTGTCATGAGGGATCAGGGCTGGTTTTGAACTGAGACTTGAAACTTGGTTAAAATAAAGTGCTCTATCAAAACTCTCACAGCAGGTTTTCAACTGGAACAAGGAGATGGCTACTTTTGTTATTGCTACAATAACACACACGTGTGTGCAGACGCACACACCACACACACACTTAAAGCTCCATTTCATTTCTCCACAAAGAACAGACACACCTCCTTAAACAAAGCAAACTGGGAAGGGCTGCCAGCTCATTAAAACCAACATGAGCACTCAGTTCCAGGGATGCAGACACAATTAACCTTAGTGTTCACAAGGAATCGCTTTTAAAACCCCACTCAACAAAACATTCACCCAAACACCAAAAACAAAAGCCCGCAAGCCACAGAAGCTTGTAGAAGAGGTGAGGCGATAAAGGTGATTTACACATCAGCATTTTTAGTATTTGGTGGATCATCTTAATTGATCTTTAACCTTCACAACACTTACTTTATCATAAATACCCTACACCGTGGGAAAACAAACCTGTATAAAATAGCTTGGAAAAGAAACATTCACAGTATCAACAGAGCCCGTTTTCTCGAGGTGCTACCCTGAAGCCAGCCTACGTGTTTCCTTGGCGAGTGCTTCAGCAACTTCCTGCTACATTGGTGTTTTCTGTGACTTCAGAAAAGGCCACTGGATGGAGACCACGTGAGCATGGAGACCACGTGAGCGTGTCTATGGGAAGCAGAACCCCAGACCTAGGTATTTGACAGTAAGCAGTGCTCATGGGATTCATCTGGAAATGGGATGGTTAAAAACTTTTTTGAGGGGAGCAAGAAGGCTTAATCTAAAATTCTGGGCCTGGCACAGTGGCTCACGCCTATAATCCCAGCGCTTTTGGAGGCCGAGGCAGGTGGATCACCTGAGGTCAGGAGTTTGAGACCAGCCTAACCGACTTGGAGAAATTCCATCTCTACTAAATATACATAAATTAGCCAGATGTGGTGGCGCAGGCCTGTAATCCCAGCTACTTGGGAGGCTGAGGCGGGAGAATTGCTTAAACCTGGGAGGTTGCAGTGAGCCACCATTGCACTCAAGCCTGGGCAACAGAGTGAAACCCGCCTCCAAAAATTTTTTTTTTTAATAAAAAAAGCTTCTGACATCCTCGCACTTGAATAGAGTGCGCCTGAATTCCAAAATCAAACACAAAGAACAATTAAAAACTTCTCATCAGTGTCTGAAATTCTGACACATAATCACATAATATCCTCTCGGAATTCTGTCTCAGGCTCTTTTTACCATGTGGCCCAGAGCGGTAAAACCTCAAGTAAAACATTCAAGTGAACATCTGTCCCAAAAGATTAGCAGTGGTGCCTGACTCTGGGGACAGAAACTGGGTAGTGTTCATATATTTTGCAACTCCAAGTGCTTTTAAAAAAAAAAAAAAAAATCATTAAAATTGGAATATAATTTTTAAAAACAAAGCAGGTTGTAAAAGTCATTTTAAAGTCAATTGATAATTCCTGGAACACCTAAGAAGTGTGTAATGTGCATCTTAAAGTGAAATTCCTAATCTAGTGTTCTAATCTCTCCCCCTAAAAGAAAAAAATCCTGTAATTTTGGTCTTTATATAGGTTTCTACTCACCAGAGGCTCTGTGACCTCTGAAATATTTAATGTTTAAGGATTAAAGAACGCCTGTGGAAGGAAGCTCTCCCATCTCCATCTCCAGGACAGAAGTCAAGTGTTCATAACAGCCTTTTACATCTCTTTGGAGAAAAGTGAATCACATTAAACTGTCAAAAACACTTCACCCCAGTGATGACTGCTCGTTCACCAGCACGTCTACTGGAAGTGGCACATTCGGAAGGAGCGGACCAAAGTGAAAACTGTGAATGAAGTGAAGTATAAAGGCAGCTGAGGAGGAAAGCGACTGGAACGATACCTAGGGACATTAAAACGGAGTGCCAGGTTCATCACGTTTTCTACCAAAACAACCCCAAACAAGGGCACCCCAAACTGTGTCCAAGAGTACTGCTGACAGCGAAATTCTGAAGTGCTCAGAGAAGGAATTTCCCCAAGTGTGGCCCATTTAAACTTCCATTCCTAAGACTGACACCTGAGACACAAAATAACTTCCTCTACTGCCCTAAAAGGACTTTGTTTTGGCTCCTGGCAGCATTTGGCAAAATCCATGTCTGTGTTTGGTTACTGTGTTCTACGAGCGGTCACGTATGGCTCCCGACTTCATTCGACAGGCCTGCTGTGCTCTTGTTTAGCAAGTATGACAAGCAGGAAAAAAAACCCTGGCTGTCAACTGCTCCACTAGTGTTATTAGAGCTTTTAACACAATAGAGAAAAATGTAAAAACTGTGTGAGAATATATGTATCTTCCACTTGCAAGTAGGCTCAAAGTAAACTTAGAAAAGTGTCCGCATACTGTGCATAGGATATAATGTTCGAGTTCTATGGCTAATATCGAAGGCAGATGTCTTCCTACATGTGCAACTGCATTCCCATTCCTATCATAATTTCTCTATAAAAATCCTGCCTATGTTCCACCTCCCTGTACTCAGGGCCAGCTGCGTGTTTTAGTCCAAGCAGCAGATGAGGACAGGTGACCCACCCATTCCATTCACAGTGACAGCACAGAAGGGCACCTCCTTTTTGTGACATGGTCCAGGCATGGGTCCAAAACAACACTCGTTAGTGTGTAAATAGGTAAACTGAGTCCCTCAAACCTGCCCTCCACAATCCATTTGAGTGTATTATTTCTCTTATAATGTTAATCTCCTTCTAATATTTAGCCCTGACTCTTAGCTTTGAGCACGGCCCAAGCTCTGGAGCTGTCAAGTCTCATTTGGCATCTGGTGGCAAGTTAGGCTTTTTCGCCCTCTTTGGGGAAAGCCTCCTGGCTGGAGACTCAGATTTTGTTTTCCCTTTAAAAGACTAGATGGTTGGAAGAAACCCAGCAAGACAAGCAGGGCATCTGGACACCTGGCGGACACTCGCTGTGTCCTGGTGAGGGTGGTAACATGGGTGCAGGTCTTCTGGCTTGGCGGTGGTGACCTCAGTCCCTACGTGCAGGGCTCCACGGGGGCACCGTTCATGGCGTTCTTGTTTCTGTGCCTGGAGAGCAGCTTCTTGTTCAGGATCTTGGTGATGGTGACCCCTTTCCTCCGGGAATGCTCTGGCTGCTCCAGGAACACAAGGTCATTGTGTGACTGACTCATGCCCGGGTCTTTCTGTTGATGCCGCCGGCGGAAGAACAGCTTAGCACCTTTCCTTAGAATTCCTCCTGGAAGAGGGAAGCACAGGGGCTGGTCAAGTGGGCAGGGGATGAGAGGCTGAATGACTGGTCCAATGGGACAAGGGAAGAAGGAGGCTCGAATGCCTTTAATGAAGGGCTGGTTTATTACTTCAATGTGCTGTCACTACCTGCAGGAGAACAACAACAGGAATGTGGCTTTTAGGAAACTAGAGTTTTCAAGAGGAAATGGAAAGATTATAACCGTAGAAGCAGTGAGCCTGGACTGTCGCTTGGTATCCATTTCCAAGGACGGTATTTATATTCCTAATTTTTCTTTTTTTTTCTTTTTTTTTTTTTGAGACAGAGTCTTGCTGTCACCTAGGCTGGAGTGCAGCGGCGCAATCTTGGCTCACTGCAACCTCCACCTCCCAGGTTCAAGCGATTCTCCCACCTCAGCCTCCCAAGTAGCTGGGATTACAGGTGTCTGCCACCACGCCCAGGTATTTTGGCCTCTATCCCTGATTTTTTATCAGACCAAATGGAGGCAGACAGCTGTTGCCTAGGTTGGGACACCGAGGACACCTGGGTCCCCTCTGTGCCACCCACTTCCCTTCATTAGGAAGGCTGTAAGTGGGAAAGCAGTACCGTGCCCCAGAAAGGATGGTCACACTCATAAAACCCAGCTAAGGACCCTGAGAACAATGGCATTCAGTGTCTTAGGAGTGTTAAATAATATGTGCTCTTCTGGGAATAATGTTTTATTAAAAAGCCACTCCAGATCCTATCATATCTATTAGGTTCTGCCATCTAAAGTTGGTTACTTGGGTATTTTTGGCCTACAAAATCTCAATTTTGTGTGATCCATTCATAGACAGATACAGATATCTATATCCGGTTACTTATCTGGATATAGTTATCTGTCAGGTAGTGGAATATGGAACAGAATAAAATTAGCAGCAGCAGCAACAATAATTTAAACAGCAATGATCCCTTAGAGGTCAAATGCAAGCTAATGTAGAGGGTGCAAGAGCCCACTAATTTGCTTTTTCACAAATGAGCTGAACATCCTGTTAACCGAGGCTGGCAAGGTCGCAGGAGTCAGCATCCGAGGCCAGCCTGTGAAATTCATTACCGCTTGCATGTAGGTGGTAATGACTTTGAAAGAACACAGGTCTGATCATCCTGAAGAGGAGCTTTATACTTAATGTGATAATTTATTCCCTTTGTGATTGGCACATCCAATAAACATTTGAATATCCTTGACATATGCAAACCGCCACCCACGTTGAGAAGGTTAGAGGAGGGGACGAAGAATATCCATTCCCTCTTCTAAATGAAATGCACACCAGCAATGGTGGCACCCGTGGACAGTCGGAGACGCCTGACCTAGACCTGCTGAGGACTCTGTATCATCAAAGCCTACTATGCGGAAAGCAGCGTGTGCCCGAGCCTGGCTTCAAGCATGAACTTCTGTGTCCTATCTGCTCTGCCCAGGTTACAGGACAGAAAATGGGAAGACGAAGAGCCGCAATGGGCTGAATTTAATTTGACCAAGCGGCGATAATTCTTTAAAAACTTTACTCTCTCGATACAACCACTTTTTATGACGTATCATTTGGACACGTTTCACAGTGATCTAGAGTTGGGGGCCTGTGCACAGGGGTTTCAGGGACTGCTGGAAAAGGAATGAAACAAGAGGGTAAGTGGGATAAACATGGAAACGACGTCACTCTTGTCTGCAGGCTTAATGGCTACACCTGTGGGACATCAGTGTCAGTTCCTGGAGTGACTCACATCCCTGAAAAATGCAGCACATCATGAAAAACCACCCGCAGCAGGGCGTGTTCCAACGGCTGAGGAATGACCCCCAACTGGACATGACTTTGGAGTTTGGCCAGTGGGGTTGGTGCAGTGGTGCCGAGGTGGCTCATTGCCTAGTATATGAGAGGCACCTGCTGGGGAAATGCCCTGGGCACAGTGATACGGGCTTCCAGGCAAAGGGACCCCAGCTGTCATGGGGCTCTGAGCCAACCAGGTGACCTGAGTTTGGGGGATGAGGGGGGCCCTCGGTGGCATTTCTGATCTATAAGCACCTGCCTTGAAGCTCTGCTTTAGGTTGATCTTGGAGGCCCTGAAGGGCATATGGACATGGGCTCTCAGGTGGAACAGGGGAGAGGAAGGGGTGGATCCATCAGCTTCACCTGGACTGCTCCAACGTCACCCTCTTCACTTCCCGGGGGAAATGGAGGCCTAGGGGAGGGACCACCAACCCATCCCCAGGGTCAATCGCAGGCCCAAGGACTCAGACCCTCCGGCAGTAAGAGGTTCTCTCCTGGTCCATCTCCAAAGTCCATTTCATAGGCATCCCTGCACTGAATCTGGCCTGGGGTCTGGATCCAGGCCTGAGGTATGAGCAGGGACAATGTCAGGGGCTGGACATTGCTCCCCAACCCCAACCAGATTCATATGTTCTAGTCCTAACCCCCAGTATTCACAGAATGTGACCTTATTTGGAGACGGGGTCTTTGGGAAGTCATGAAGTTAAACGAGATCATTGGAGTGGCCCCGATCCAATATGCCTGCTGTCCTATCAAAAGGGAAAATTCAGAAACAGAGGCAGACACACAGGGGAGGACACTGAAGAGTCACAGGAAGAATGCCATGTGAAGATGAAGGCAGAGTGCAGGGCGATGCTTCTACAAGCCAAGGAGTGCTAGAGGTTGTCAGCAGCCGTCAGGAGCTGGAGAGGCTCAGAAGGGGCCGGCCCTGCCAGCACCACCAGCTCAGACTTCCAGCCTCCAGAACTGGGAGAGAATTGACTCCTGGTGTTGAAAACACCGTTTGTGGTGCTGTGATGTAACCCTGGTGGGGGTGGGGGGGTGACATGCATTGGGCTCAAGGATCCAGGAACCCCCACCAGGTCTTCCTGTTGTCCTTAGAAGCCAGGCAGCCACGTGAAGGAGAGGACAGTGGAGCAGCATCCTCAGCTCCGAGCCCTTGAATCAGCCGGCCTCTACGAACTACAGGTGCGCAGTCCCTTTCTGGAGAATCTGACATGATGGGGGTCCAGGGACACCGAGCATGAGCATTTTTCAAAAGATCCCAGGTCTTTCAAACATGCAGCTGGGGTTACCCACTGCTAGCCCGGGTCCGGCCAAAATGCCACCAGTGATTAGAGCACATGGAGGTCACAGCCAGCAACGCAGGGTGGGCCAGGGCCGGCGACACAGGCCACGTGCCTGCTTTCCTGTGTGGCACTGCTCATGCTTCTTCACGCTTCACTCTGGGGGCCTGCAGGCCCCAGGGCTATGCCGGGAGAAGCTGATGAAGCCCACCCTCAGGCCCCGTGCCACGCCAGAGAAGCATGGTGTGCCCCGGTTAAGAGAGAAGTGAGGTAAGATGAGCAGGGCACGATTGTGCCCGAAAGACTTCCGAACAGGAATACGAGCCTGGCACGGTGACTTATGCCTGGAATCCCAGCACTTCAGCAGGCTGAGGTGTGGAGAATCCCTTGAGCCCAGGAATTGGAGACAAGCCTGGGCAACATAGCAAGACCCCATCTCTAATTTTAAAAAATAAAAAAATTAAAACTTTTTTTTAAAAAAAGAAATAAAATAGGATATGCACATTTTCAAGCAGTTATAACTCATGCAAGTGAAACTGTACTACAAGTGCCTAAAACTGGGAGGGGGAGGCAACTGCCTGAGCAAAAAAAAGATGCTAGACAAGAAAGATCCGCAGGGCATGTTTGTCTGCAACGTCCCTGCTGGCTCCAGTCTGTGTCTGTCCATACCCCGAGGGACCCACTGGTTTTACTGGCAGCTCCCTGCGCCTGCTTCCATGGGCCACACTCCACCCCAAGGGGCTGGTAACAAGATTATTTTCTGTTCTTCCATCTTCACTCACAATCTCCAGAGCACGTCAGCTGTTTTGTTAAATTTATTTTTTCTTTTTTTTGAGACGGAGTCTCGCTGTGTCGCCAGGCTGGAGTGCAGTGGCGCGATTTCGGCTCACTGCAACCTCCACCTCGCAGGCTCAGGCGACTTTTCTGCCTCAGCCTCCAGAGCAGCTGGGACTACAGGCGCACACCACCCACTACACCCGGCTAATTTTTGCATTTTTAGTAGAGACGGGGTTTCATCATATTGGCCAGGCTGGTCTCCAATTCCTGACCTTGTGATCCACCCGCCTCGGCCTCCCAAAGTGCTGGGATTACAGGTGTGAGTCACCCCACCCAGCCTGTTCTGTTAAATTTCATAGTTCAACATCAGTGCCAGAAACCAGATTGTGCTGTATGTGCCCATGTGCAAATCTTCCCGAAATCATTTTTGTGACTTGCACACTTTCTCTAGCCTGATGATTTGCCATGGCTTCTGGGGGATGGCATCAACTTCTACAGAGGATGGTCACGTGGGGGTGGGACTGAGGTCTGCAGTCTGGAGACTGGACCCTCAGTTATGCCCCAGCCGCCTCTGAGGAAGGGGGCCTGGTTCCTACCATTTTTAGGTTGCTTCTGGTCACTGTTTTCCCACCTATGGGATTTTAAAACAGATTCCTTAATTAGCTATTTATGTCTGCTAGACTCCGTAGGGACAGATGGGAAAGCTAAGGTTTGGAGGGGCAGTGGTCTGGGGTCACACGCTGACGGGGGCAGGTGTGTAACACTAGGCTTTCTGGCTCTGAAGTCCATGTTCTCAGGCCCCGCTCTTCCGTGCTGCTCAGGACGTCTGAGAAGTGGCCAGCCAAGTGTCTGGGGAAATGGGCACGTCTGTGGTCCCTGGGGAGGAGCCTACAGAGAGGGTGGATACACCAAAGCCCCTGGGGTCTCACGGAGCAAAGCCCCCTAATCCGGCAAGGACTCAGGCGGGATTCCCAGAACGAGCTGCATCTCCAGAGGCATGCAGGGGCGGGGGAGGAGGGGATCCCAGCCATGCTGACTCACCTCAGGCAACGTGTGACTCATCAGCCATGAAGGACCACCACGCGGACAGAGGTCATTCCATTCCCTTTCTCAATAGCACCTGGAAAGCCTGTCTCAACTTGGAAGCAGACTGTCCACCACTACCTTTGGGGTAAACATTGCAGGAAGAACACGACCCCCGATTTGCCACTGCACACTAAATAGCCGCCCCACAGTGGCTGTGAGGGTCGGAGCCGACACGGGAGCACGCTCCTGTCTCCTGGGCACTGACCCCATATGGAATGTACTTGTCTGCCCACCTCGACGAGCAATGCCTGGAAGGCGTTGCTGTGTCAACCTGGCTGCAGCCCCCAGAGATGCAATAGAACAAGAACTGAGGAGTGGTTGGGAGGGCACTGTGCAGATGTGGGGAACAACTCCACCAGCAGACTTTAAGTAAAGGAGATTATCCTGGAGAATGTGGGTGGGCCTCGTCCAATCAGCTGAAGGCCCTAAGAGCAAACACTGGTTTTCCAGGGAGGAAGAAATTCTGGAGCATCAGCTCTTGCAGGGGTCTCTAGCCTGCCGCCTGCACTGTAGATTTCAGACCTGTCCGCCCCCACAGTCATGTGAGTCAGTTCCTTAAATATGTAACCTATGGCTTCTGCTTCTCTGGAGGACCCTGACTGACCCAGTAACTGATGGGAGGGTATGCTGCACTTGACTTTGAGACTGCAGAACCTGATGCCCTTTGCTGACAGCGAAGTTCACACCACAGGCAAGAACAGCCAGGGCCATGTTGATTTCATGAAGACTGTCTACCTGATTCTGGGCTCCCTTCTCTATGCCAACAGCAAGAAGCAAGATTTGGACCTCACCTACAACCTTCAAGATTCCTCAAGACAATTTGGGGAGAGGTGATGTGAAATTTGAAGCAAGTAACCAAGATTTTAAATGGGGGACAGGGAGAAGAAAAGTCTTTCCCTGGTTCTCACAAGGTTCAAAACACAAATCATAAAAAGGCTGAAGCATAAACAAATACACAAAAGAATTTTAACATAATTAATCTAAATTATAGCTCTAATGTCATAAATATTTCCACATTTATTCCTATTTGTTTCTACTGGGTCTAACAGATATAAATAGCTAATTGAAGCATCTGTCGTAATATTCAGCAGATACGAAAACAATGACCAGAAAAAAAAATTGTCTTTGGCCTCCCAAATACAGCTTCAGATTTCAACTGGACCCACAGATGCTCCATTAATAGACATGACTACTTTTTAGATCTGGAGGAGGACGAAGGGAACCAGCCTCTTCCTGTGGGGCCACAGTGAGGTTGCTTGGTCACGTCAGGTATCAGAGCGAGCGCCCTCACCTGAGAGGTGCTGCACAACCTCGGCCAGAGCACTTTCAGGAGGAGCGCGGGGAACTAGCAACCTAGGAAGGTAAAGGCGGAGAGGGGAGGGAGCGCAAGGCAGGCAGGCCGGCTGGCTACAGGCTGCACTCCTAGGATGGCTACATGTAATTGAAAAAAATAAGACGAAAATAACTTACTGTGCAGGCAATTAATTCTGGTTGGCATAGCGATCCTCTTAAGTTAAGGGGAATGAGCAGGAGATGAAGAGAAGAGGCAGAATTATGCAAGAGCAACATCAGAGTGGACGTGGGCAAGGGTTCCGAGCTGCCTAATCACACGCACACGGGAAGTCACTGTGCGGGACATTTGGTGACCCGTCTAATCACATGCACACGGGAAGTCACTGTGCGGGACATTTGGTGACCCGTCTAATCACACGCACACGGGAAGTCACTGTGCGGGACATTTGGTGACCCGTCTAATCACACGCACACGGGAAGTCACTGTGCGGGACATTTGGTGACCCGTCTAATCACACGCACACGGGAAGTCACTGTGCGGGACATTTGGCAAGGTTTTCTACTGTTCAGTTTGGTTTTTTTTTCCCAAAACCTCCCTTGAAACTTTTGTCCTTACTTGCGGTAATATAATTTACCCTTGTAACCATTTCTAGCTACACGGTTCAGTGGTGCTGAGTATCCACAACAGTGGCCAACTTCATTGATCTTTTTGTAAACTAAAAGTAGATCAGAATTTGGGGACTACATTTCCTGTGTTGGCTGCAGCATCACAATATGTCCATTTCCAACCAGCAGAACCTCCCTGAGAGTTCTAAATACACAGACACTCTCAGAAACCTAATACAAACTCCTCAGGCAGAAGATACAAACAGTTCTTAAACAAACAAACAAACAAACAAACAAACAAACAAAATCTTTAGTTTTTAAAAAAGACACCCTCTATTACCAGTTTTGAGAAATGTTTGGTCAAAAAATGAAAATTATTTGGTACCCATAACACAGAATCTCTCAGGCTGTGACAACATCTCACAGAGATGCTGAGTATGAGTCTCTTAAAAAAACACTGGAAGGAAAAATTTTAAACCGCTGCCAAGTATGTCCTGTTAAAAAACCTTTGGTCAATGCAGTACAGACGCAGGGCCAGATGAACTGCATAGCTGAGCCTCTCTGCTGCCTTCCCAAAAGCCAAGCCTCGGGGAGCTCCGCGCAGGCGGTGCGGGCAGCCAGCCCCAGCTCCCAGCACACCTGCCTAACACCCAGTCCTGAAACAGTTGGGAGGACCCTTCATCCACCTGGCCCGTGAAGGGAGAGGAGCAGGGTGGCTGACACAGCGAGGATGGAAACCCAGCGAAAGGCCTCGCCAGGAGGGAAAGCAGACAGAGGAAGGAGGAAGGGCTGGGTGAAGGAACACAAATCTTGGCATGAGCAGGGTGAGCGAGGCTTGGCATTTCAGAAGGAATGAGGAGGGCAGATGTGGGGCTGGGTGCTGCCAGGACAAGAGGAAATGGGCCACTGAGTCAGGGAAGGGAGAGGAGGAGACATCCCACCCTGCACCCTGTGGGTCCCACCTCGCCCAGCACTCACCATCTCCAAGACAAAGAATAGGCCTCAGGTGTGCAGGTCAGGTGACCAGGTCACCTTTGACATAACCCAAGCCAAGGCCTCTTAACAGGAGCACAGGAGCCTGTCACAGAGGTCAGCGTGCAGCTTATGGCCCCCAAGTGCTCTGTGGATGGGGGCTCAGGCAGAAAGCACCCCAAGGCCAGGCAGTGGGCAAACGGAGGCCAAGGGGTCTGACATCTCACCCAGGAATTTCCTCCTTCTCCCTTTCCTCTCCTGACTTTCCATTTTCCCCACATCTATCCTGACGACACTGGCAAAGAGGGTGGGAGAGGGTGGCCACGGTGTACCATGGCTGAGGGACACAAAGCAAGGACAGGGAGAGAGGGGACGAGGACAGATGCAGAGAGTCTAGCAAACAGCAGGCTGTCAGATTTGGAACCAGGGACATTTGGGACCAGAGCGTCCTGCACTTTGAGGCTGCCTTGTGGGGTGTGTCCTGTGCCGGGCAGGGTGTTGAGTGACATCCCTGGCCTCCATTCACTGGACGCCAGCTACACCCCAGCCTCCCAGTTGTCACAGCTAAAGTGTCTCCAGACACTGCCAATATCCCCTGGAGGAGAAGTGCTGGTTTGAGAACCAGTGGTGTGTGGCATCAAGAACAGAGGGCAAGAGAGGCAGTGACAGCAGCGCTCACCACCGCGCCCCCCAGGAGCCCCTGAGATTTCCCGACAGACGGTCTTAGGACATCCTGAGATTTCTGCTGAGAGGCTTGGAGCCCACACAGGGGCCAGAGCCAGGAGTTAACGCCGAGTGTCACCTGAGCTCATGGCTTGGCTTTGGCGCCTGCTCCGCCCCAGTCCTGTCTTCTGCACTGAGATGTCCTTTTGCCCCCTGAATGGTGGAGTCAGGTGGGCGCAGGCAGCGGACATGTTCTTTCTGATGGAGGACGCGGAGGCCCGGTGAGTCTCACATCTGGAACTGACTCCAAGCTCCTGGACTACATGCCCTTAGCAAATACATTCAGGTTACTTACGCCAAGGTGCTATCTCGGCAAATCTGCACACGCTTAAGGAATGTCTAGTTTTAAAGCCCTGACTCGGGGCGGATGGAAATATTCAGCACTAATGAAAGGCTCACCTCCTCACCACCCACATACTAAGTTAATCGATTCATGATTCCCGGGACTTCTCTCCCTGTAGAGCCTCCTAGAGTCAAGTGGTGAGGTCTGGTTTGTTTTAGGTGCAGGGGAGAGTCAGAGAGGCCCAAAGGAGCAGAGATGCCCAAATCCACAGTGGAAGGTGCCCTGGGCTCTGCCTGGCTTTGCTCTGAGTCTCTGTGGCCCCTTCATAGTGTAGGGCTCCTGGTGACCCCTGGGGAAGCCAGGAGGAGCGAGCCTGGACTGAGGAAGGGGCCTCTAGGCAGGGACACACACTGGCCCCAAATGCAGAGAGGACCCCGACTCTCACACAGAAGGACCTGCAGACACCCCTGTGGGCTCAACCATTCAGCACGGGGCGTTGCTGGCCGGGCAGCGGGTGAGGTTGGGAGGGAGCTTGCAGGGGACAAAGGGAAGGAAAGCAGATGACTTCAGCTTGGAAGCCAGCATGAGCTAGAAGCCACCAAGTGGGGGGCCTGGGGTGGGGGGCTCGGGCACAGGTACCTTTATGCTTTTTGGCGGCACCCGGCTCCGAGACACTCAGGGAGCTCTCTGACAGCTCATCACCGTCTGGGTCCAGCAGGGCTGGGCCGCTCCAGGCCGCGGCCTGGGGCTCCTTCTCCAAGTCCCAGGAGTCTAGCTCGTCCTCCTGGGGATTGGGGTCAGAGGGTGCCTGGGCTGACTCGGCTTCCTCCAGCGGGGCAGAGGCTGTGGCTGCCTCCGGATGGGACGGGGCGTCCTCCCGGTGGGCACTGTCCACGGAGGCTGCATAGTCCTGCATCAGGGCAGCATCATGGTCCTGGGACAGTGAGGTCTGTCAGGGCGATGAGGAAGACAAGGGTTACACGAAAGGAAGGGAGGGTTTCAAAACACCTCCAAACATTCTGACAGCTGGTTTCAAAGTCTCAGAAGACACCGCAGCGGGCCTCAGAGAAGGCGCTCACACATCATGGCCGTTGCTCCCTTACGGCCGGGACCACAGCCCCTGGGCAGCCGGCGGGTGGCCCCCGGGACTCAGAGGTTAACCCTCTTCCTCCCACAGATGGGCTAGTGCTGGGAGCATTTGTGGCATCCGTGGAAACCAGACGTGAGAGAGAGCCCGTCCTTCAAAGTCCACGACAGCACAAAGGAAGTGGCTGGGGGTGTTTCGGGTTTTGTTTTGTTTGTTCCCATGCTCGTTTATGTTACCTGCAAGTCAAAATTCACCAGTGCATCCTTTCAAAAATTATATTTTATGTAAAAATATTTCAGCACTAAATTAACCTCTGAGAGTCGGGCTAGCTTTTCCTAGGAGCGGGGGAAAGTTCGGGAAGGAGGGCACGAAGGCTTCCCGGGGGCCAGTCACACTGTCCGTGGGGTGGGTGGCAGTGGCACAGGTGTTTGCTCAGGGACCACGGTGCTGCTCTGACTTAAGTGCCAGCCTGTCATCTGAGCATCAACAAAAACAATCACCGCAGTGGACTCAGAACATTAAGTACTAGGATCCAGGAGCTCCTCGTGATTTTTAAATACAATCTTAGAAGAGGTATAGGGGAGATGACCACGGGTCTTGTCCTTACGTGCTCATTCACTCACCCAAGACTGAAGAAAACCCAACTACTGGGCCCTGGACTTGCAGAGAGGCCCCTGGAGGTGTGCTCAGGAAGCCCTAAAAACATCACCCACCTGCCTCAGGGACGTGGGGCAAGGCCACCCTCTGGGTGCAATGGCAAGGCTGATGACTCATCTCTGGCACCCCGAGGTCCTGTTCTGGCCCGTCTTCCAGCCACTGAGGAATTCATCCTTCCGCGTGTGCCCTCTGGCCCACCCTCCCACTCTTTTGCCCAAAATTCTTCCTCATCCTCCCTTACTCCAAACCAAAATCTCCCAACCCTCCCTCCAACTGTTCTTTTGGAAATGTCAAAAAAGAGTACGAGCTGGGAGCAGTGGCTCACGCCCATCATCCCAACACTTTGGAAGGCAGAGGTAGATGGATCACTGGAGCCCAGGAGTTCAAGACCAGCCTAGGCAATGTGGTGAAACCCCATCTCCACCCAAAATACAAAAATTAGCCAGTCTCAAAACAAGTTAGCTGGTCTCAAAATAAACAAATACATAGATAAAATTTTTTTAAATTCAAAAAAGTAATAAAACAAGTACGGATCTGTAACATGGCCCTTCACCCGAAGGCTGGCCTCTCTGCAGCCTGGACCACACGCCCGCCGCCACCTGCTGAGCAGACATCACAGAGCGGGAGAAGGGGAAGAAAGGGGGTGTGATGTCCATGCAGGACATTACAGTCTTTGTTTCTTTGATCACAAAAGGAATAAACATTCAGGTCAAAAAAGTAAAAGGCTTTGGAAACACATCACGTGGAAAGTGAAAGTTCCTGTGACTGGGTGGTGAAGAGGGTAGAGTTTCTGCACCAAAGGGGGGTCTTACGTCATATTCCTCTCTTTCTAGAATTATTCTTTAAATGTTTCACCAGCCTCTCAACATGTAAAGCATCCCTGATTACAAACTCTCGAGTCTCCGTGGTGAACAGCATAAACCGTGTAAACACAATACCACACATGACTCCTTTGTTGGGTGAGGAATATAATTTGACATTTGCAAATGGAACTATCTGGACGTTTTAAACTTCCTCAAAGCGGGGAGGAGCAGCAGGTCACTGACAGATGCAAACACCTCCCCAGCCACCACGGTGGTACCTTGGAGATCCCTGATATGATAATAGTGCTTTTCTTCCTTGGCGACTTGAGTTTCAGCTTTGAAGATTCGCTGAGTTGTCGAATGGCAACTTCAGCCACTGGATCCGAACCATTCAACACCAACAATTCTGCCAGAGGGAAGGTAGTGTTAAAGTCATCAGCAAAAATTAAAAACTTCTATGGAAAACGGAAATGGCCGATAAGCAATGGTTAGCAGGCATTTTCTAAAAAGGGCCAAACAGTAATCGTTTAGGCTTTGTAGGTGGTCTCGCAACAACTTCTCAATGCCGCTTTTGTAGAGTGAAACCAGCTAGAGACCACAGGTAAATAAATGAGCATGGCTGGGTTTCAATAAAACTTTATTTACAAAAACAAGTCATGGGCCAGATTTTTCCCATGGGCCACAGTTTGCTGTTTGCTGACCCTTGGTCTACAGCTTGATTCCCTGTGGTTACAAGATACTCACTGAAGTGTCTGCTTAAGATTCACCCATTTTATTTATTTAAGTTATAGCTGAATAGAGTTGATGGAAAACAGCAAAAGCAAGCAAGCAAACAACAACAACAAAATCTAACCCTCTGGAAGATTTTGAACTTTGAAAGGCTAGGTAGTGACTCCTTTTCCCTCCCAAGAGTGGCTAAACACACAGAATAGTAACTAGAGCTAGGAAGGTCCAGTTCATAAAAGCAGCTCATTCCCCAGGTTAATAACAATGCACACCAGCCAACATCAACAGAATGCTTACGGCGACCCAGGTGCTGTTTAGAGAGCTGTGTGCACATCCTCTCATTTACTCCTGCTCCACACCCCACGAGCAGGAACTGCTTTCTGTCCCATTTGACAACTGAGGAGGATGTCCCTCAGCCAGGAGGCCCCACAGCTGAGACCACCAGCAGGTCTCTCTGACTCAGAGCTGATGCTTATAACTTACACTGTCTTGCTCAGGTAAAGTCAAAATGACAAAGCTATTAACGCAGCAGGATGGTAAAAGGAACTTCTCCTGTCACAGTTTGGCCATGGCCTGATGCTTACAGATGCTGTATTTCCAAAGGGAGTCAAGAGAAGACCACAGTGGCCAAGAACCAGTGACAAGTGACCCTGGGAAACAACAGATACTTGGTCTTCCTCCCTGGTTCCTAGCACAGAGAACAAAAAATCTTTTAGAATTCCAGAGCCACTGAGCTGAGGCAATCTTTCCTACTCATCATAAGCCCCTGCGCCCCACCAGAGTGCATGCTCATGAGGATGGGCACTGGATGTCAGAGACTCCAGCCCTGTGGGTAGAAGGTGGAGCTTTCTGCCCTCTCTCACCTGTGGAGAAGGGAAAGGGGCTAGAGATTGAGTTCAATTTACCAACGACCAATACGTGACTCAATCATGCCTACAAATCTACATATAGAAGCACCATAAAACCCCTAAATGGCAGGTTCAGGAGTGTCCAGCTTGTGAATCAACACATGCACGCACCGAGAGAGCAGCAGCTCCATGGACACCAAGCTCCTAAGCTCAGGGCCCTTCCAGACCGCGCCCCGTGCCCTCTTCATCTGGCTGTGCACTGGTGTGATAATGGACCGTAAACCCAAGTCAAGTGTTTCCCTGAGTTCTATGGGCCATTACAGCAAACAGTGGAACCTGCGGAGGGTATCGTGGAAACCCCAATGTGTAGCCAAGTGGGACAAAACTGTGGGAACCTAGGGACCCACTATTTGCGCCTGCCGTCTAAAGTGGGACGGTGGTTTTGTGGGGCTAAGCCTTTAACCTGTGGGATCTCAGCTAACTCCAGGTAGCACCAGGATTGAATTAAATTGTAGGACACCCAGTTGTCTCTGCAGAGAAACAGAAAATTGCCTGCCGTAGAGAATCTACGCATTTGGTGTCCTGAGTGGTGTGAGCAGAGAACGGATTTCCGTTTAGCTACTGACCCACACTGAGAAGAGAGAATTGCTGAAGGAAGAAGTTGGGAGGACTCCTTAGGAGAAAGCTGTGCTGTAGCTCCCAGAGCCGCCAAGGGAGAGGCGTCGGGATTGCGTCCTCCTCATGCCAAGCCCAGTGCTTCTCTTCAGTCCCCCGAGAGCCCGGTCCAGGTGCTACGTGCTGCAGCTACAGCGCCTGGCTGCACCGTGGTGGGTGGGCCTGGGGCTGGCTCTGTGGTCCCAGAACCCACAGTGGGAACATCAGCCCGGGGTTTTTAAGACAGGATCCTGCGGCGTGGGCAGTGGGGGCACTGCCAGTGGAAGAAACTCAGGAAGGGGCATCAGGAGCAGCGGCCAAGGCGTCAGAGGCATTAGCACCACAGCGGCTCCATCTCAAATAAGTGCTGGGCAAAATGAGGCTGGGCCCTCCTGGGCTGCATTCCCAGGAGCTGAGGCGTCCTGACTCACAGAGTGAGCTTGGAGGTCGGCACAAGACACAGGCCACAAGGACCCTGCTGATGAAACGGTGCGGTAAAGCAGCAGGCCGAAACCAGACAAAACCAGCCAAAACCAAGATGGCCACGAAAGTGACCTCTGGCTGTCCTCACTGCTGATGATATGCTAATTATATTTTAATTATACGCTAATTATCATACATTAGCATGCTGAAAGACACTCCCACAAGCACCAGGACAGTTTACAAATGCCATGGCAATGGCAAGAAGTTACCTCACATGGTCTAAAAAGGAGAAGAACGCTCAGTTCTGAGAAATCCCCACCCCTTTGCTAGAAAACTCATTAATAATCCACCCCTTGATTAGCATACGATCAAGAAATCACCATAAAGATAACCAATCCGCAGCCCTCAGGGCTCTCTGCCCACAGAGTAGCCGTCATTTTATTCCTTTACTTTCCTTTTTTTTTTTTTTTTTTTTTTTTTTTTT
>NW_016107427.1:4641846-4644354 GCF_001604975.1 Cebus imitator | reverse complement strand
GTGATCCACCCGCCTCGGCCTCCCAAAGTGCTGGGATTACAGGCTTGAGCCACCGCGCCCGGCCTCCTTTACTTTCCTAACAACTTGCTTTCACTTTACTCTGTGGGCTCGCCCTGAATCCTGCCCTGCGCCAGATCCAAAGAGCCTCTCTTGGGGTCTAGATCAAGACCCTTTTCCAGTAACAAAAGGAGAGGCAGGGCCTGTGCCTGAGAATTGCAGGTGGGGGACCCAGCAGGGTGGTATCCACAAAACCACAAAACCTCCCACGAGGGAAGAAGGCAGTTGTAAACTTCCTCCAGGCAGAGAGAATACAAATCCATGTGAAGACAGTGCCCCTCCAGTGAGAACGTTCCACCTCCCCGACCACCCACCTCGCCCAACTGTTGACCTTGGCAAGGCCAGACACAGGACTCAGAGAATCGGGGAGAGCTGGGCAAGAAGGAACACCCATTGCCCCTCAGAGCAGGCCACCAGGGGGCGAAGAGAGAACGTGAAGCCCCACATCTAGACTGCGCAGTGATTTAATGCGTCGGTAAGACATCTCTTCAAAGATGTCTATTACCCGAACGTGACCATAAAAATAGGAAATTTGCATTCCTATTAGTAGTGACCATCTCCTAGTAGAAGGGAAAACTACTACTGAGCAGGTTTAAGCAGAAAGCAGGAAACAAAACCACAGTGACCGTGATGACGGTGTCCCGAGTCCTACTTATTTGATATTAATATAGTTAGTGTATTGTGCAAGAGAAAATACAATGGTGAGAAATTTTAAAATGCAAAGTCTCAGCTGGATTTTTATTTTTACTTTGTTAAAGCATTCCCTAAAATGCAGCAGGAGTCTGAATGCCGCTCCTGGTCTTTGATCAATTTGGAGTTCCCTTTTCTCCTTCCTTCTTCACTCACCATTCAACAACCAAACCAAACCAAACCGAAACTTTTTTTTAAGAGGGAAAAAAAAAAGGGGGGGGGGGTCTCGCTCTGTTGCCCAGGCTGGAGTGTAGTGGTGCAATCTTGGCTCACTGCAATCTCCACCTCTCCAGTTCAAGCAATTCTCCTGCCTCAGCCTCCTGGGTAGCTGGGATTACAGGCATGCGCCACCACACCAGGCAATTTTTATGTTTTTAGTAGAGATGGGGTTTCACCATGTTGTCCAGGCTGGTCTCAAATTCCTGACCTCAAGTGATTCACCCACCTCTGCCTCCCAAAGTGCTGGGATTACAGGTATGAACCACCAAACCTGGCCCAAAACAACTTTTTCCAAACTCTGAAAGCAAAATACTTACTTCCTATCACAACAGCTCGGAAGGACCAAAGGTGCTAAGAGGGAGAGCGACATGGGCACATCTCAGTTACCTGTGTCTGAAGAAGAAAGCGTTTTGCTGACGGGCGCACTGCGGCAGGAGATGGCCTGGACAGAGATGTCCTTCTCGATCACCTTCACCTTGATGGGAGTCTTCACTGGAGACTCTGCCAGAGGAAGATCCTGATTACAATGCTGGCCCTGGGGCTGACTGGATCAACAAGTCCCGAAAAGCGAAAGGACACCCCCTCACTGCACGTCTGCTGTGTGCAGCTGATAGCGGCAAAGCTTAACGAACGCCGCTGTGAGGGGAGGGGAGGCAAGAGCGGTGTCTGGAGTCCAGGTTGAAATAAAATTTCGGAGACATTTTAACTAAGCCAGAATTTCTGTTCTATTTTGCATCCCTGAACTGTGCCAACTCATCTATTCTGGGAGGATAATGCTTTTGCACAAGCAGAGACGCAGTGTAATTTGAAGAAATAAAGCATACACTTCTACAGACGCTGTCTCCAAGTGGCTGTGGAGGCAGGTACAGAATTCAGCTGGCTCTCACACCATGGCTGTCAAGCCTTCTCGGAAACAATTTTTAACAGAACAAAGTCTACAAGGACCACTCACATTGAATTTTTTCAAGAAAAAAGTGTGTGCTGTCCCCACATGCATGTAATAGTGTTCATGGGGTTTTTGTTGTTTTGTTTTTAAGGTGTTTCGCTCTTGTTGTCCAGGCTTGAGTGCAATGGTGTGATCTTGGCTCATTGCAACCTCTACTTCCTGGGTTCAAGCAATTCTCCTGCCTCAGCCTCCAGAATAGCTGAGACTACAGGCATGCACCACCACGCCGGGCTAATTTTGTATTTTCAGTAGAGACAGAGTTTCTCCATGTTGGTCAGGCTGGTCTCAAACTCCTGACCTCAGGTGATCCACCTGCCTCAGCCTCCCAAAGTGCTGGGATTACAGGCGTGAGCCGCCTCACCTGGCCCTATAATAGAGTTCTTAATTTAACTTAGTTGGAGTTATGCCTAAGTGCAACTATTTATAATATCTAGATTTTAGCTTCAGAATATCCACAGGATTGAACCTGGTTTCAGCTTATTGCATATGTGTTTGACAGAATAGAAAGGTAACTGTCTGACAAAAGGCTGAGCACGGGCATGGCCACTCAGCACCCTTCCCGTGCTGTGAGACGCTCCTCACACGGGCATGGCCAC
>NW_016107427.1:4636009-4641025 GCF_001604975.1 Cebus imitator | reverse complement strand
CCCGCGTAGCTGGGACGACAGGAGCGCGCCACCACGCCCAGCTAATTTTTGTATTTTTTTAGTAGAGACGGGGTTTCACTATGTTGGCCAGGATGGTCTCGATCTCTTGACCTCGTGATCCACCCAAAGTGCTGGGATGACAGGCGTGAGCCACCGTGCATGGCCACGTTACTTGTTTCTGGTTTTGTGCGCACAGGCTGATCAGCCATGTCACGCTGCCTTCTTTTGAAATAACCATAATTTTTTTCCCTTAAGGTCACTTATTTCCAATTAACCTGGATCTTCCCAGAGCGGACACAGATCCCACCTCACACACGGCAGGCTCAACACATAATGATGGGAACAGAACAGAAGCTGGAGAACCAAGCAAAATTTTCAAAGGCCTTTTGGGGGAAGGCCCATAAACTGGCATCCTGAAAGGCTATCTCCTCCAGCAGACAACTCAACCGTAGAGTGGACAGAACGTGCTCTATTTGAGTCTAGACATGCGTACGATGAAATAGCACCTCCTCTTAGTGAGGTCTTATATCACACGGAAGTGGAAGCGAGGCTCTGGCAGACCTAAGTCCTGGGATACGGGCTCTAAGCGGAACCCGGCTGTAGTGGAGAGCCTCGCCCTACCTCTGCCGTGACGGAGCCCAGCACCGAGCAGCCGCTGGTCAGCATGAAACTTTGTGGTCCAGAAGGCTGCTTCTTAAATAAATCCAAAGGAACTGTCGCCATCGCCAGCAGACCTGGAAAGACAGGACACAGGCAAGGGGGGCTGCTGACGTTTCCATGCGGTTCCGTGAGAACAAAGGGGCCCGCACGCCCGGCAGCCAGAATGTGCCCCTCACGTGCATCCAGCACACTCGAAAGCACTCACGTTTCAGAACGTTTTAAAAACATCAATGTCATAAAAGACAAAGAAAGGCTGTGGAATCGCTGCCAGACAGAGGATGCTAAAGCCACAGGACATTGAGGCAGTGTTCGGCCCTGGGCTGAAGTGGAGAGGGAGCTGCCCTGAAGGACATCATGGGGTCACCCAGTGACAAAAAACTGGAAAATGGGCATAAATTAAAGAATTGCAGCAATGTAAACTCAGGAAGCTGACAGCTGTGCTATGGACACAGAAGAGAAGATCCCCATTCCTAGGAAAATACACACTAAGGAATCACGACCCATGCAATTTACCCTCAAGGGGTGTGTGTGTGTGTGTGTGTGTGTGTGTGTGTGTATAAAAAGAAAATAAGTGTGGCAGGGAGAGACCAAGCATGAGCACAAATAATAAAAGAAATTGGGCAAATGTTAAGGATATGGGATTCTGAGTAAAGGTTATGTGGCTGTTCTTTGTACTGTTTTTGTAAAGCTTGAAATTTCATAGATTGCATCAGGCTGGCTGGAATGAAACGTGAATGAGGCCAGCAGGAATGGGGACCCAGGAACACTGGCTCAGAAGCTGGCGTCCCTCCAGGTAAACAGTGCCCCCAGGCTGCGCTGGTCCCTGACTTGCGGAGCGCTTCTCTCTCAGGATTCTTAACTCATGGGCATCCCCGTTTTCTCGGGACTCCAAAATCAAGGAAGTTGCCTCAGGATTCTTGCTAACAACCAGGATATATCTAGTTAATCAGGAGAAATAACGACCTTCTAACTTTAGGACGTAACCAAATGCCTTGACTTTACGGCTGGATAAGCTGGCCAAGGACTTCCCAATTTTGGTATGTTTATGGGGAGAGTTTTGAAATCTAAGAAAATATTTTTATTTTTAAAAACCTAACAAATCTTGAAACTAGTGATCTGTACACATGCACACATACAGGCCCACATTCATTTTAGGGTTTTAGTGACTTTACCTCTAATTGTTGCTTTCTTGTGTCTAAATCGTAAGTTCAATGTAAGCCTCTGAAGTTTATTTTATAGGGATACCCGATGAAACTCAGGCAGGCAGCAGAATAGAGATGAAGGAACTCTGGAGACAGATGGGGTGATGGTTGCACAATGTGAATGTATTTACTGCCCCCGAACTACATACACAGAAACGGGTCAGATGATAAGTTTCTGTTGTTTATCTTACCACAGTTAAAAGGTTTTGTTTCGTTTTGTTTATTGCTTTCAAAAAAAAAAAGGTCTCTTGAGGCTAGGAAGGTCCAGAACGACTTCTCTAAGCCAAAAATTGTTGCATAAAAGATTTTGGATTTTTTTTGAAAAAATAAAACAAAAAATCCAGTTGAATATTTCCCTAAAATGCATGACCTTGTTAATAACTCAAATTGCCATTCCGCCAAACATTGCCGCGGGGAAACCAAAGTCACTTAGGGGAGGGGTTGGCTTCCTCTGCTGGGTCTCCCTCCGCCCCTTCCTGAGGCCCTGGTCAGGCCTTCGAGGACCTTTCCAGAGGGCAGGGCCTTGGTCCTCCTGCTCAACCCACCTTCTGAGGATCGCCCAGCCTCTGAAATCTGCAGGTATAACTCCTTCGACTTGGCATTCAACTCGCTTTGGAAGAGAAAAAAGTTATGAGTCCTAAAAAATGCAATGCTTCATTCTTTTTACAAAATATAGTACTTTTTCTGATTATAGAAACATAAAAATGTCAATATTTAACAAACTACTGAGACATATAAGCCAAAAAAGGAAAGAGTATCTGCTGTTTCATTTGGAAACAGCACTGGAGAGGTGGCCAGTGCAAGCTGAGGAACTGAATGTCATTTTTAAAAATTTCCAATAACTTAAATTTAAAGAGACACATGTGGCCAGTCATTCCCATATTGGAAGCTATATAATGACTTAAAGACAAAATATGGAACAGGAATTACCACCCTCCTCCTCGTAACTTAATTTTCATTAAAAAGAAAAAAAAAAGTAGAGATGAAGTCTTGCTATGTTGCCCAGGCTAGTCTCAAACTCCTGAGCTGAAGCCATCCGCCCACCTCGGCCTCCCAAAGTGCTGGGATTACAGGTGTGAGCCACTGCAGCCAGCCTGTAACCTACTCTTTTAACTGAAAACTCTGGGGGTATCTTTCTGGATAACTACAGAGCAGCATCACGTTTAACGGGTCTCTAGTATTTTTTTTTTTTTAAGACAGAGTTTCACTCTTGTTGCCCAGGCTGGAGTGCAATGGTGCGATTTTGGCTCACCACAACCTCTGCCTCCTGGGTTCAAGCAATTCTCCTGCCTCAGCCTCCGCAGTGGCTAGGATTACACGCATGTACCACCATGCCTGGTTAATTTTGTATTTTTAGTATAGATGGGGTTTCTACATGTTGGTCAGGCTGGTCTCGAACTCCTGACTTCAGGTGATCCACCTGCCTCGGCCTCCCAAAGTGCTGGGATTACAGGGGTGAGCCACCGCACCCGGCAGAGACGCACATTCTTATGCATATATCTTTGCATGCCGTGTGACTATTTCCTTAGGAAAACCCTAATTGCCTGTCAAACGGCACGTGCATCTGACAGGTGTCCTGTATTTAGACCGGTTGACGGTGTCCAGATGGTTATTCCCAGGGACACCTCCAATGCCGTTCTCACTCTCTTATTCATAACCAACCTGTGAGGTGGAAAAATGACCCTTCTTTTTTGTTGAAGTTTGCATTACTTGACTATCTTTTCAGAAGTTGATGGCCATGGGTAGCTCTGGTCTTTGTATTTCCAGGTCAGGAATTTTGCCCAGCTTTCCAAGGCAGTGATCATCTTTTTGTTCGTGATTTATAAAAGCTCTTTACACAGATACACAAGGGAAATTGTCTTCCATTACTTTTTCTAATTGTTCAATTCTTAAGCGTTGGATAGTGATTGATTTCAATACTTTGCTACTCAGCTAATTCATTAAATGATTATTTCTATTCATTTTTAAATATTCATTTCTACCTTATATCCATTATTATTTCTAATAGTTTGAGTTGATTTTCTCAAATAGTCCAGATGTGCCATCATATCATCTCCATGCAATTAGTTTTGCCTCTTCCTTTCCAGTATTTGTGAATTTTTTCCCTTATCTAATTGCAATAACCAATACTTCTAGAACAAAACAATAGGCATCCTTCTCTTGATTTTAGTGAGTTTGCTTCTGGTATTTGCCATTTATAGTTATTTTAAAAATCTTATTAAAGAACTATCCATAAATTTTGTTCTAATTAAATTGCTTTTAAAAATTAAGACTGGGGGCCAGGCACAGTGGCTTATGCCTGTAACCCCAGCACTTTGGGAGGCTAAGGCAGGTGGATCACCTGAGGTCAGGAGTTCGAGACCAGCCTGGCCAACATGGTGAAATCCCATATCTACTAAAAATATAAAAATTAGCTGGGTGTGGTGGCATGCACCCGTAATCCCAGCTACTCAGGTGGCTGAGGCAGAAGAATCGCTTGAACCCAAGAGGCAGAGGTTGCAGTGAGCTGAGATTGTGCCAATGCATTCCAGCCTGGGCAACAAGAGCAAAACTCCATCTTCAAAAAAAAGAATGGGTATGAAATGTCACTGAATGTCTTTTGGACATATGTAGAGATAATACGTTTATTTTCTCCTTTGATCTAGCAATATTATAATCACCATTAATAGATTTCCTTATGTGAAAGCACATTACATCCTTACATCCCTGGTATGAACACAGCTGGTTTTATTTTTCATGTGCTGCTAGATTCTATTTGATAATATTTTATTTATGATTCTTACATCATTATTTATGCATGGCCTACATTTTTCTCTTTCTCTATTCTTCATGTTTTTATTTTTTTTGGAGATGGAGTCTCACTCTGCTGCCCAGGCTGAAGTGCAGTGGTGTAAGTTTGGCTCACTGCAACCTCTGAATCCCAGGCTTAAGCAGTTCTCCTGCCTCAGCCTCCTGAGTACCTGTGATTACAGGTACCCGTCATCATGTCTGGCTAAATTTTGTATTTTTAGTAGAGACAGGGTTTCATTCACCATGTTGGCCTGGCTGGTCTCGAACTCCTGACTTTAAGTGATCTACCCACCTCAGCCTCCCAAAGTACTAGGATTACACGTGTGAGCTACTGCACCCAACCTTTTACTTTTTTTTTTTTTTT
>NW_016107427.1:4624496-4635834 GCF_001604975.1 Cebus imitator | reverse complement strand
CATTTTTTAAAAATTTTTAGTAGAGAAGAGGTCTTGCTTTATTGCTCAGGCTGGTCTTAAATTCCTAGGCTAAAGTGATCTTCCTGCCTCTGCCTCCCAAACCGCTGGGATTATAAGGATGAGCGCCCATGCCCAGCCCCTTTTTCTATTTTGTTAGGTTCTGGATTCAGTCAGAGGCACCCTCCCTTTCTGCCCAGGATGGTGTGTGTGTCTCTAAGAGACCCAACAACAGCTCCTTCTCATCAAGTCAGGGCAGGAGAAAACTGACTCTAAGAGCTGCCTTTAAAAAGAAACTCAGGTTTGACCTCAAGCTACCTTTAAGATGTTTAGGACATCATTTGTTTTTTGTTTTGTTTTGTTTGAGATGTAGTCTCTGTCTCTAGGCTGGAGTGCAGTAGCACAATCTCAGCTCACTGCAACCTCTGCCTCCTGGGTTCAAGTGGGTCTCCTGCCTCAGCCCCCAAACAGCTGGGACTACAGGCACATGCCACCACGCCCGGCTAATTTCATATTTTTAGTAGAGACAGGGTTTCATGATATTGGCCAGGATGGTCTAGATCTCTTGGCCTCGTGATCTGCCCACCTTGGCCTCCCAAAGTGCTGGGATTACAGGTGTGAGCCGCTGCGCCCGGCCAACATCATTTAACTTTTTTGGTTTAGTGTTTTGGCCTAAACGGTGCTGCAGAATGATTTCAGGATTTGGCGCTCCTGAACAGACGCAGCATGGACGTGCAGGCCCGCAATAACCCGGCCAGACTCACAAGGTGAATTCCTCTTCCCACGTGAGGTCCGTGGTGTTTTCCGTCAGGGTGCTGGAGAACCTCTGAAGAGGATCGTTCAGCTGCACCACGCACACTGTGTTAATGTGGCCTGTCATTAAAGGAAGCACATCACATTGGTGTTTATTTTTATTTTTTAAACTGCGTGAAGCCATTGTATGCATGGAAAGAAAGGCTAAATTAAATGACTAAGGTTGAGGCTTACCCACTTCAGAGAGTGGGAATTCTTTCATTTGCCATTTTCAAACTCTCAAAGCACCAGCCTTTATCAGGGTGAAATAATTTTTCCCACATTTGATATCAACAGCCCTGGGCTGACTCCAAGTGCCTGGCCCCCTCCGCCAGTGCGGGCCACAGGTTACCAACTTGAGGGAGTCGAAGCTCACCTGTTGTAGACACAGTGTTGGTATTACGTAAGAGTCAAAGGCCAGAGCCTCACAGTCTGAATATTCAGAGCTTCAGTATCATTGGCGGCCGAATGTTTTGAGGGTTAAATAAGGTTTATGAATTTCGTCTGCTATATGTAAGATACGTAGGGATGGGAGGGCACGTATGATGAGGATAACGGCAGGTAAGATGGTTCAGACTGTTTCCATTTCTTGAGCGTTCATGGTACTGGTGTGAGTTAGTTCTGTTGTATTAGGGAGATGATATATAGGACTCGGGAGCTAATTAGGAAAATAATTATGAGGGCATAGTCATGGGCTCCCAGGGGGACCATCCCCGAGAGGCAGCACCATTACATACAGAGGCCTGGTCCCCACTTTTGGATAAGACTAAAGCTTGCCAAAGCCGAAACATCAATTCCTGTTGTCTCCTAAATTGGGAGCTACCTCACGGAGCACCCTTTTCTCGCCTTACACAAGACAGGTGCTGCCGGGGTATTTGACCCAGGTGGTGGGACATGTCACTATCGCACAGTTCTTTCTGCTTTGAGACAACGCTTCTCCCTGCAGCACACGGTGCCAATACACTGTGGAATCAGTCATTGCGAGAGTGTGTGGACCCTGACCCACGCAGCAGGAGGGAGGAGCATCCTACGCAGATTCTCTACTGGGCTTTCACAGTCACTCGTCAAGGGAGGCTCGGGCCCAGGCATGGAGACATCCAGCAGAGGCAGGAAGGGGGCCTGGCCTCAGGGCAGGTGTGTGTGGGAGCTGAGACCCCAACCCTGGCCGGCTGAGTCCGGGGAGCCCACGCTGAGCCACTAGGCAGTACAGGCTTAAAGGGCAACACGCGGCACTTTCACCGAAAGAAATCCTCGACAGCTTGGCCCTGCACAGTCTCGGCTGCTAGAGGTGGCCTATTTGTGCTTTTGGAATGGAAGAAGCCCCTTGCAAATAAAGGTAAGTCCCCCTTCACATGCTCGGGCAACACAATTTGCTCCTGTTCTTGGCAAAATGGAGTTGCAGCATAAAGAGGTGCCCTGTCCCGAGTGACTCTGTGTCCAGGGCTCAGCAATGATTCAGAACCACCCAGAAGGGGTCATCCGTTCTGTGTTGCTTGTCTTGGTTCCAACAGCAGCCATGGCCTGCCAGCACCGGAGTCCCGAGTGTGGCCGAAGCCACTTGATGCATCAAATCCCCGCTTCACCCACATTCTTTTTTTTTTTTTTTTTTTTTTTCTGAGATGGAGTCTTGCCCTGTTGCCCAGGCTGGAGTGCAATGGCGTGATCTTGGCTCACTGCAACCTCTGCCTCCCAGGTTTAAGTGACTCTTCTGCCTTAGCCTCCCAAGTAGCTAAGATTACAGGCATGCACCAGCATGCCTAGCTAATTTTTTGTATCTTTAATAGAGACAGGGTTTCACCATGTTGGCCAGGCTGGTTTTGAACTCCTAACCTTGTGATCTGCCCACCTCAGCCTCCCAAAGTGCTGGGATTACAGGTGTGAGCCACTGCGCCTGACAGCAGAAGCTGCACCTTGGTCAGGATGCTCGACACATACATATGGGTTCAATATTAAAAAAAAAAAGGAAAGAAAAGAAAAAAAAGGATCACTCCAGACAAATGAAAAAGGTAAAACCAATTACACTCCGTTCTCCCACAGGACTTCACACGTGCAGAGATAGGATCGGATTTTTAACCACCTCTTGTTCCTGTTACATTTTCAGGTGCTTTCTGCAACAAAGGCAGGGCTCCCGCCGCGGCTCCATGGGAGGATGCCACCAGAGAATCTAAGCCCCCTGGAGCCCACCTGGCAGCCCCCGACTCTGCTCAGGGGCAGGAACAGCCCCATCCAGGAGGCAGGATCCTATCGTCACCCACCTGAAGCATCAGGCTCGCTGAGCAGGAAGGCGCGGATGCTCCTCACCAGCAGCTTTAGCTCGTGAGCCCGCGGAGGTTTGGGAGGACAGGATTCCTGAGCAGTCGACGGAGCACACTCTAAGTTCTGAAAACATAAAGAGCATTTTATTTTTGGTCCTCGTGGGGAGACTGAGGACCAAGGAAGTAGCTGCTGGACTCCTGTTATGGGGGGTGGCGGGGGTGGGTATCTACAGGAAAGTCTGCACAGGCAGCTTGAGCTCCAGTCTCTGCTCTGAAACAATGCCCCTTCTCATGGGAAGGGAGGGAACCGATGAGCCACCACCATCCCCAGTGTGGAGCATTTTCTGTCCTAAACACAGCCAAGTACAAGTAGCAACGCGTTCAGCTACAGACAGGGTTCCCAAACCTTACTGCAGGGGGAGATGGAGCTCACTTTGCCATGGGTCTAAACCATCCGACCCGGGCAGGTGCTTAAGTGCATGGGGACCTCCTCTGCCGGCTGTGGGCGCCCGCGGCTGCTAGCACAGAGCAGGACACCAGTCAGATGGGAACGGCCAGGGACGTCACCCTACACCTGTTTCCTGCCTCCACACAGAGTCCAACGTCCACGCGAGGAATGTCTACGCATCCCCTAGCACTGCACAGGTGAGGGGACAGAGGCAGCGGCAGCTGGGACCAGCTTCCATCACATCACATCCTCCAAAGGCACCAGGGCGTTTCCAACAGAAAGCACCCCAAATCTGGAAGAGCCCAGCTTCAAACCAGCATTTCCCAAACTGGGTTCCACCTGTCACCCACTGCCAAGAGTGTTCTTTTTCTCTCTCTTTTTTTTTTTTTTTTTTGAGACAGAGTCTTGCTCTGTTGCTCAGGCTGGAGTGCAGTGGTGCAATCTTGGTTCATTGCAACCTCTGCCTCCTGGATTCAGTGATTCTCCTGCCTCAGCCTCCTGAGTAGCTGGGATTACAGGTGCCTGCCACCACACCCAGTTAATTTTTTTTTTCTGTATTTTTAGTAGAGATGCGGTTTCACTATGTTGGCCAGGCTGGTCCTGAACTCCCGACCTCAGGTGGTCCTATCACCTCGGCCTCCCAAAGTGCTGGGATTACAGGCATGAGCCACCACACCCAGCCAGAGTGTTCTTTTAAAAGAAGCTCTGTTAGTTGCAAGCATTTGGGGACCCAGAGGGTTTCTCAGAGGTGGCGTCAGCCCCCATGCTGTGAGAAGTTTTCAGGCAGAGACCCTGGGTGCTGATGTGACTGAGCACTTCTTGGGGGAAATGCTCACTAACATCTCAAGAGACACAGGTGTTCTTTCCCACCTAGAAAACACTGTTCTGAGCCAGGCACTTCCCAAATGTGAGCTGAGGGTGCTGGAGCCCAAGAAGGAATTGCTGATGTCCCTGAAATCCAAGGACATGAGCACTGGAGACCGAGCAATCTGCCTGTCTGGGACGGAGATGAACCTTCCTTCAGTTGCTGAGGGTGATGGTCAACTGTATGTGTCGACTTGACCGGGCCACAGGGTGACCAGACAGTTGGTCCGACATGATTCTGGGTGTGACTGTGAGTGTGTTTCTGGATGAGATTAGCATTTGACTCAGCACACCCAGTGATGCACGGCTCTGTCCCTCATGTGGGTGGGCCTCATCCAGTCAGTTGAAGCCCAATGGAACAAAAGGCCTGAGTAAAAGGGAACTCCTCTTCTTCACTGCTTGAGCCAGGGCAGGGTCTTGTCCTGCCTTCAGGCTTGGCTGAAACAGTGAGTCTTCACAGGTCTTGAGCCTGCTGGCCTTTGGAATGGAATGTACACATCTGGCTTTTTTGGGTCTCAGGCCTTCAGACTCGAGCTAGAATGACCCCACAGGCTCTCCTGGGGCTCCGGCTTGCCAAGCACAGACACAGATCTCAGGACTTAGCCTTCAAAATTATGTGAGCTGAGTATACACACACACACACACACACACACGGCCTTCAAAATCATGTGAGCTGAGTGTACACACACACGCACACACACACAGCCTTCAAAATTGTGAGCTAATTACACACACACACACACAACACAGCCTTTAAAATTATGTGAGCTGATTACACACACACAGCCTTCAAAATCATGTGAGCTGAGTGTACACACACACAGCCTTCAACATTATGTGAGCTGAGTACACACACACACACACACACACACAGCCTTCAAAATTATGTGAGCTGAGTACACACACACAGATACACACACACAGCCTTTAAAATTATGTGAGCTGATTACACACACACACACACACACAAATACATACACACAGCCTTTAAAATGTAAGCCAATTACACACACACACATACATACACACACACAGCCTTCAAAATTATGTAAGATTACACATACACACACATACACACACAAAGCCTTTAAAATTAGTGAGCTGATTACACACACACACACAGCCTTTAAAATGTAAGCTGATTACACACACACACATTCACACACAGCCTTCAAAATTATGTGAGCTGAGTACACACACATACACACACACACACTCTCCCATTGGTTCAGTTTCTCTAAAAAGTCCTGACCAGTATTTTATATATATATATTTATATATATATATTATATATATTTATATATATATAATATTATATTATACATATATAATATATATATTTTATATATTATATATAAATATAATTTTATATATTTTATATAATTATATATATATAATATCCTATTTTGATAAATATAAATTTATATAAAAGCATGATTGAAGTTATGATTGTCTGGGTCCTATTATTTTTTAAATTCATGGATTCCAAAAATATATGACTATTTTATGAAGTTGCATTCATTCGGATATTAAAGGTTTATTGTCATATTCAGAACAGTCACTTCTGATGTGAGATAAGCTACTGTGACAGAATTACTGAGAGGGTCAGTGCTGGGACTGTGCTCTCACCTCATGGCCTGGTCCCCTCCATCTGGAGAGGCTGAGTGCCCCCGGACCTCAGGCCCCTGGGAAGCCCCCCCAAGACATCCACACCCCCTCCTGCTCTGCTCTGTTGGCCCAGCGCCCCTTCTGCATGGCGCAGGCTTTGGGACGGTGATGATGCTTCCTTATACTCCTGTGACTCCCAGGGCCAGGGCTTAGCACCAAACACTGCCATCAACTGATATCTGTTCAATGAATCAGTCTTTAGACTCTACCTACTGACAGCTGGTGATGTTTGCCCTAATAAGAACGGCAGATCAAAGACCGGCATCACACAAGAGTTTATATTTTCAAACTGACTTCACTAAGAGTTAGATAATAAAGACAGACTCTGTGTGTGTGTGTGTTGAGATGGAGTTTTGCACTGTCACCAGGCTGGAGTGCAATGGCATGACCTCGGCTCATTGCAACCTCCACCTCTTGGGTTCAAGCGATTCTCCTGCCTCAGCCTCCCAAGTAGCTGGGATTACAGGCATGTGCTACCACGCCCAGCTAATTTTTGTACTTTATTAGAGATGGGGTTTCACCACATTGGCCAAGATGGTCTCAATCTCCTGACCTGTGATCCACCAGCCTCGGCCTCCTAAAGTGCTGGGATTACAGGCATGAGCCACTGTGCCCAGCCCAAAAATATATTTTTTAAACTTCAGGGCCTATATGTGCCTGTTTTACAGAGTCATGATAAAAAAGTTCAGCATATGACGGAGAGAACTCACCTTAAACAAAGGATCGTTGATGTGTTATTTAGGCCCATTAGGTTGACCAGGGCAAATGCTCTGGATGAGAATTTAACCAGGAACGTGAGTAGCACCCTAATCAGATGGTGCAGGAGGGTTCTAGAATGAGGAGGGAGGCAAGCGACATGGAAAAGGGGGTCGCACAGACGAGACTAGCCTCCTTTATCATCCACTGCCAAAGGACACAGACCTCCAAGAGGCAGCAGCTACTGCAGGCAAGAGCAGGGCAGCAGGCTGGCTCCATCTCTGTCTATCCCACCCACTGGGCTCTGTTTCCTTCTGGGGCGATGTTCTCAACACTGGCTGGTTTCCCAGGTACCTTAGTCCTGGAAGGATGAGGTCTCAGGATCTGAATGGACAGGGAAATGTCAGGTTTTCCTTTCACTTCATGGAGCTTTGCAGCCCCATGCCCCAAACCTAAATCTCATGCCCACCATCACTATCCCAGCAAGCAAGTGTGCCATCTTGGCTCTACTATGGGAGGTGGAGGAACGCTGGAAAAGCACACAGATTCTCCAAGAGAGGCTGGCATGGCCCCTAATGGGGTTCAGATGCACCCGCAGCACCCAGGTGCGTTTACCTGAGCTTCCTGTACATTCATGGGCTTGGTGATCAGAAGCACTGATGGAGAGGCAGAACCAACCAAATGCTTCAAGAGGTCCTTCAGAGTGTCCGACACCATGCGCATCTCGGCCACCTGGTCCTGGGGAAAGAGGAGAGAGTCAACAGATGGGCTTTGCAAGCCCGCTTCCTGCCCCCAACCTCACACCTTCAGAGGACTAAAACCAAGCAACGCAGGAAGGAAATCGCCTTCAGATTTTAGCTCTGTCTTTGCAAAAACTGTAGAAAGGAGTGAGGCACTGCCCTTGGAAGCAGCCTTCGGACTCAGCCCAAGTCATGTGTGCAGTGCCCTCACCGTGGGAGAGGGGACTGATCATCAGACGTGGCGGAGCATCGAGGGGGTACCTACAGTGTCATTACCCTTGGGTGCACGAGTGCTAAAATAATCCCCAGCCATTAAATCCACATCTGGGGTGGGGCAGGGAAAGCTTCAGGATTTTTTTAAGTGATCAAGTGACTCCAGGTACAGCCCTGCATTCGATCCATCAAAGCCATCCACCCGCTCACAGGCCCCGCCAAGCCAAAGGGCCCATCCACATCCCAAGAGGCCCACACCAGCCTGAGAAGGGGTGGCTGGGGATAGGGGAGGAGGCCACCAACACCAGCATGCACTCGGTTCCCCACTGCAGACAGTCCTAACTCACATGTGCTCTCACGCCAATGGAAGAATCGTAAAACCTTACAGACTGACCTCCCCCAGTGCTTTGGGCTGGACAGTAATGGCCATTTCGGGCACACTCATGAAGGACCAGCTAATCTGGAGGTCCTCTTTCTTCTCTTTCAGGTGGAACTCCAGCTGTTAAAATAAAAGTTATTAGAGGGCTACTATTTCCACCAAAGCCTTAATGTGCAGGTGTGTGTGCATGTGACTGTGTATGTGAGCATGTGTGTATGCAAATGTGCATGTCAGCATGTGTGTGTCCATGTGTGCATGTATGTATGTGAGCATGTGTGTGTGTGCACGTTTGTGCATGTTTGTGCATGTGTGCGTGTGCATGTGTACTTGAGCATGTGTGCAAGTGTGCATGTGAGCATGTGGCCTGTGTGGGCACGTGTGTGTGCATGTGTGTGCCTATGAGTGTGTGTGCATGCATGTGTGTACCTGCTCACTTATTCACTTATTCCGTTTTCTATTTCATAGAAAACTGCTGAGCTTTCCACTTGGCATATTATGTGCTTTCAAAATGGAGAGCAGGACCCCAAACTCCCTTTACCCATTCTCCTTCTGCCCCTTGCCTGGCCTCAGCCTACCCCTCAAAGAGGGACCTCCACACTGGTGGCTGACAGCCAGATGTCATCAAAGCCCCACAGTCTTTTGAACATGAATAGCTAGCTGTGCTTTGGGTTTCTCTTTCTGGGAGTACCCACAAGGCATAAAGGAGAGAGGAGTGGGAGAAGGGCCCAGGGTGCCTCATTCTGACCCTGGACGTGGGCTGCCCTGCTCCTGCACTCACGCAGCCCAGAAGATTCCATGTGGAGTGCAACGGCGTCTTTACTGTCTCTTGCCTGGGCCACCACAGCAGCCTCTAAGTGGACTCCAATCTCTAAGGATGGTTCCACCCATCCAGCCCATTTGGGAAGCAGAACAGTGGCCCCCAAAGAGGTCCACACCCTAATCCCTGGAACTTGTGACTGTGGGACCTTACCGGGCACAGGAGACTTGACAGGTGCAATAGGGGAAGGACCTCAAGATGGGGAGATGACCCTGGGCCCTTCAGATGAGCCCAGTGGAAACACTGAGTCCTGAAGAGTCGGGGAGCAGAAGGGCCGGGTATGTGGCATGAGGACTGCATGCCTCCCTGCTGGTGTGGAGGTGGAGGAGGGCACCCTGAGCAGAAAAATCGGGTGCCTCAAGGAGCCGGAAATGGCCCTCCGCTGACGGCCAACAAGAAAATGGAGCTCAGTCCCGTAATCCCACGGAATGAAATTCAACCAACAACCCCAAAAGCAATGAACAGATGCCCCGTGACTGCCGCTACGGCAGGCAGCCCGACGGCACCTTGAAGTGGGCCTGGCTGGACATCCAGCCTCCTTCCTGGTGGCTTCCCCAGTCTGTGCTGCCTGAAGCTGCTCATGGTCATTTGCATCCGTAGCCACAGAAAGCTAATACCGCACCCTTCATTCTCCGGCCAGAAGCTGTGTCCAACGCGAAAATCTTAACTTTGGGCATCTCCATCCCTTCCCACTCCCAAACAAAAGGGAAGAGTGACTTTTGATCATCTGGGTACAGGGACTCTCACCTCATGCGAGAAGCAGGGTAGAGAAAAATGATGACTTCTACTTCATAACCATCTCCACCCTGCCTTCCTTGCCTGGTAATTCTAGGAAAAAGTTAGGTAATTCCAGGGGAAAAGTGCACTGTAATGGTTTTGACACAGATGGCTGAGTCGATGGAGACCACTCCTGCATCTCTGGTCAGAGGAACATCAGAGAAGCAGCCACACCTCCTGCCACCAGCATCAATTATTGACCCATCTCTGGCAGCTGCCCCTGCCCTGAGAGGCAGCCCACACACCGGTTTCTAACTGTTAAGTGATCAAAGGTGCAACTGTGTTCCTTCTGTGCCAGCTGCTGAAAGTGGCAGGAACACGTGGATATAATAACACAATGTCCGAAATGACATTTCTTCATTTGTGTTTGTGAGCCTGTCTGGACTCATTCAGCTCCAGAACGTGCATCAAAGGTTGGGTAAATATGACCCAAACTTTGAAGGCTATTTTCTAATCACACTGTCCAAATCATCTGCGGGGTGCAGGAGAGCAGGAACACCTCACAGGCCCACAGTGCCAACTCTTCACCTCTTCCATTGTCTCAGAGGGAGTGCAGCTGGGGTGGGGCTGAGGAACTGGGGGGTGGATTTCAGAAAAAAGCCACTTAGGTAGCCAGGAAATTTTGTCAGTGCTGGCTATTGAAAACCATGCTTTTGTAGGAAAAGCACATGGGATGCCATCTTCCCTTGCGATTGAAAATTCGGCATGACTTGAGCTCATCCCCCAAATTAAGAGCCAAGTCCAAGGACACGGGGATGAAACAGGGCACGGGACTAGCAGTGACCCTTGAAACAGGTGCAGACATCTGCAATTTTTAAATACCAGCTAAACAGGAACTCCAGTGAATATTCTGCAGGATGTGAGGGCCGCACAGCTCAATGATGATTTGGGCATCTGAAGTGTCACTGGCTTTACTATAATTATAGATCTGTAAGCCTCTCTCTATAAAATTGTAGAGATATGTATAATTATATATGCACCTTTATTATTATGTCTATTATAAAAACATGGAATAATTACTAATAGTAATACTAATTTTTTAACTTATAAAAATAATAAGGGAGTTCTTTGAAAACTGACTTTGCCAAAAACTGAAGAGAGGACTGCCCCACCCCAGCCGCTCAGCTGTGTTTCCAAGCTGCAGCCCAGCGCCGGGTTTGGAACTGGCCCCGTTTCTCATCTCTGATGCCGCTTGCCTTATCCTATCCATCAACAACACCCCGACTCGTTCAAATGCCTGAAAGACACAACCTCTGGGTTTATTATAAAAATATGTGTGTTTGTGTGTGTGGTGGATGTGTGTAATGGATGTGTGTAGTACATACGTGTGATCATTTCCTATGTATAAAATACTATATGGAGGCTTAGAGTCTGAAAGTTATGACATGAATGGGAATTAATAAAAACATGAATCGTTACAGCCCTGTAACTCACACCATGCTCACTCTTCACATTTCTGAGAACTGTGACTTTGACGGTTCTCACAAATTGCAAACTCTACACATCTTTACCTGTAAATGGAATGGGGAGAGCCGCACGTCATAGAGCCGGCATCCAGCACCCGAGGCAGGCTTCTCACTGACCAAGAACTGAATGGCCTGGCCCACCACGTGACAGACCACCACCTGGAGGAGGCACAGGTAAGGGAGAAATCTGTATCCAACAGAAAAGACAGCTCGTATGTGGCTTTTT